>NW_022264045.1:0-36558 GCF_002021735.2 Oncorhynchus kisutch
TATCCAGCTCAAATGCCCCAGAGAGCATCTGGCCTCCATGCCTCTACCACAGAAGCAACCGACCGCCATGCCCCAGCAAGAGTGGCATCCAGCTCAAATGCCCCAGCAGCAGAAACAACTGGGCCCCAATGCCTCAACCACAGAAGCAACAGGCCACCATGCCCCCGCAAGTATGGCATCCAGCTCAAATGCCTCAGCAGCAAAAGCAACCAGCTACTGAAACCTCAGCAGCAAATTGAAAACCGACCGCCATGCCCCAGCCACCTCAGCAATTGTGGCATCCAGATCAATTTCTCCAGGAGCAGAAGCAACCATTCACTATGCATCTACCGCAGAACGAACTGACCGCCAATCCACCACAACTGTGGCAATCCGCTCAAGTGCCCCAGCAGCATAACAAACCTCTGCCATGCTTCAGCAAGTGTGGCATCGGGCACAGAAGCAACCGGCCCCTATGCCCCAGCAGCCTCACGACGTGTGGTATCCAGCTAAAATGGTCCAGAAGCAAGTCGCTGCGGTGACCGCCATGCCGCATACGCATCAGCAAGTATGGCATCCAGCTGAATTTCCCCAGCACAGAAGCAACCGGCCTCAACGCCTCTACCGCAGGAGCACCGACCACCGCCGTACCCCAGCAAGTGTGGTATCCAGCTCAAATGTCCCAGCAGCGGAAGCAACACACTGCCATGCCACAGCACCAACTGACCCCCATGCCTCAGCAATTATGGCATGTAGCTCAAATGCCCCAGAAGCAACTGGCCCCAATGTCTCAGCAGAATCACTACGAAAGCACTGATGATGGTGCCTCTAGTAGCACTCAGGCCAGCATCGTTGAAACAGTCGGGTGTCATCCCAATCTATTCCTACAGTTCCAAATCGCACTACGGGAATGGCAGGACTGTATTCTCCCTAACCCGCTACACTCCTAGGGACGATATGCTGTTGACAGTGGAAATGCTACAAGGACAGTTTTTGTTTCGTACTGGTGCACCCAAGCGTATATCCATCACTAGTGAAGGTCCTGCAAGGTAATGGTTCACTTAAACCCTGCTCTGAATTGTTCTCTCTGAATTTGAAGTCCTTTGTACTAACCATATATCTTTCAACAGGAAAATGTATGGATTCATCCCTCTAGAAGCTAATGGTGAGAATTGTTTTTGACATTTGTTACTTAACATTCTGTTGTTGCTGACACTGCATTTTCTTTCTGCTTTTGTTTGACCAGGAAGTATCTGGTTGCTTTCTTGCTACTCTAGCGTGAGGAAGTACCATGAACAGTGCTCCTTTCAAAATGTCTCTGTGAAATTAATGCTGTTCTCATGTCCATTGCTTGCTACTTGAAACAGGTGGTGTGCAGTCTGTCGTAAAATGCCTGCCCCAGTTAATTCTTTGGATGTTTCTAGTCTTTTACCTTTTGCTAACTGGTGTGTCAAAATAAAAGCTTGGGTCTACATTTGTCAAGGGGTGAGTTGTCAGACATTCTTCATATGTTCATACTTTAGATGTAGGCATGCATTGTATACAGTGAGACTGTCTTCAACCTCAGTAAGCTAACATATAGGGAATGGTTTTTAGATGGTCAGACCATGGCTCATTTAGCTACTAGAATTGAGTGACCATTTAGTTTCAAACTTGCATTTGGCCTTATACTATAGCCCATACCACAAATAGCAAAGGGTCAAATCAGTTTAGGAGTCTTCCATATCTAGTTGACTCAAATGTTATTTTGGATGCTTCAACCCCTGTTGGCACATCTACCTCCATACTTCTGTTTGTATGGGTTACCTGTCTTACAATTGTGGGGTCATAGAGGGAAATGTAACTATGTTCGGGAGTCAATTTCCCATAATGGTCAGTTTGTAGGCCAAACCGTTCTGACGCTATAGATGTTTTTGAGACTGCATTTTTGGGGTGTCTGACCAACACCACCGTAGCTCGGCCCCTGTCCACCGCAGATGCGTAAGGGCGACAGGCGGATGCAGTGGATTGAGACGCAGCCCATTAAAAATGTTCTAGCTTCAACTGGATTTTGATGGGCCTTTTTCTTTGACTGCCTCAATACTCTTCACCTGTAGCCCATTCCTCCTAGTCCATTTATTGTACCACAGGCTCCTATGGAATGGATTCGGTGTATTTGATTTCTACAATGCCTGGCACGGTTTAACCGATCAATTAACAAATGTATTCTGTATAGACTGTCTTTAAACATGCACATTTTTCTTTACCAATTAATAATCGAACTGCGTAGTATGAGAATTAGGCCCTTAAATGGATCCATTAAGTTCCAAAGAGGAAGCTGGTAGGCACTAACATGACAGTTTAGCTAGCATAAGATGTCACCCAGGACTTTTGGACTTGACATATTTGCCTGTTGTAGTTGACTCTGTTTGGCCAGACTCATGAACATGAATGAAATTGTATATGCATTGAATTTTCTACAAGAAGTTGCACTTTGCTTTTGGACAATCTCTTGTCTAGCATACGTCAACAGACAACTTCATTTAATTTGTCACAGTATGGAATTTTTGGACACGATCTCAATGTGTGTGCAACCTTTTTGCACAACACATTTCTACCGGACCACTGAGGTTGCACCTGCAAAAGCCCCTGGCAGGAACTTCATTAGCCTGCATTAAAAAGTGCTCTTGATTAAGCTCACCCAGGGCAATGGATAGTTAGATTTCCCTCTATAAAACCATTGAATTGGTCCACGATCCTCTAGACCCAAATTGCTACAGACCTAAATCTATCCTACCCTGCCTATCTAAGGTCTTTGAAAGCCAAGTCAGCAAACAGATTACCGACCATTTCGAATCCCACCGTACCTTCTCCGCTATGCAATCTGTTTTCAGAGCTGGTCATGGGTGCACCTCAGCCATGTTCACTACGCGCTGTGGTTGGTTTCCTCTTCTCTTCCAGGTTTTACAGGTAGCTGTGTTTTAACTGACTAGGATAAAAAACATTTTTAATATTTCTTGGATTTGTTGCCTGTTAATTGGAGAGAGAACCTGCTATCCTCCACCCAAAGGTGTGTTTGTATAGCACAAAATAATTCAGTTAAAATAACACTTTATAGTGCCAATAACTTATTAAATGATGGCATTTTACTATGCTGAATTATCTTGGTTCCTAGGTACTTATCGATATAAAAAGACACCAGCTCCTATTCTAAAGCAACAAAAGGAATCGGCTCCTATGCCCCAGCAAGAAGGCCTCCCCTCCCGAGTGGTGCAGCGGTCTAAGGCACTGCATCGCAGCGCTAGAGGCGTCGCTACAGACCCGGGTTCAATCAGGGCTGTATCACAAATGGCTGTGATCGGGAGTCCCATAGGGCAGCGCGCAATTGCCCCAGCGTCGTCCGGGTTAGGGGAGGGTTTGACCGGTGGGCTTTACAAGTAGCCGGTCACTGTAAATAAGAATTTGTTCTTAACTGACTTGCCTAGTTAAAGAAACTAAACTGTCTCTTGTGTCCCAGCACACAAAAGGAACCGGCTCCCATGCACGCCTCGGCAGAAGCAACCAGCTACAATGTCTCAGCAAGTGTGGTGGCTAGCGCAGATATCTTCGGTGAAGCAACCAGCTGCTGTGCCTCAGCAGCTGAAGCAACCAACTGCCATGCAACAGAAGCCTTAGCAAGTGAGGCATCCAGCCCAAATTCAGCCAGCAGCAGAAGCAACTGGCCCCCATTCCTCAGCAAGTGTGGCATCGTGCTCAAATGCCGCAGAAGCAACTGACTGCCATGCCTCAGCACCAGAAGCAACCAGTTGCATGCCACAGAAGCCTCAGCAAGTGTGGCATCCAGCTCTGACGCAAAAGCAACCTAAGCAACCTCCGCGAGTGTGGTATAAAGCTCCAAATCCCCAGCAACTGTGGCATCTGGCTCAAATGCCGCAGCAGCAGAATCAACGGGCCCCTATTCCCCAACAAGTGTGACATCTGGTTTAAATGCCCCAGCAACAAAAGCAACCGGCCACTGAGACTCGGCGGCAGATGCAACCGACCGCCATGCCTTTGCAAGTGTGGAGTCCAGCTTGAATGCAGCAGAAACAACCGACTGCCATGTCTCAGCAGCAGAAGCAACCGGCCCCCATTCCTCAGCAAGTGTGGCATCCTGCTCAAATGCCGCAGAAGCAACTAGATTACTTGTTGGTTATTACTGCATTGTCGGAACTAGAAGCACAAGCATTTCGCTACACTCGCATTAACATCTGCTAACCATGTGTATGTGACAAATACAATTAGATTTGATTTGGATTTACATAGTGCCAACTAAAGTTTGGTGGAGGAATAATGGTCTGGGGCTGTTTTTGGTGGCTTGGGCAAGACCGCTTTGTTCCAGTGAATGGAAATCTTAACGCTATAGCGTACAGTAACATTCTAGACAATTCTGTGGTTCCAACTGTGGCAACAGTTTGGGGGAAGGCCCTTTGCCGTTTCAGCATGACAATGCCCCTGTGCACAACGCAAGGTCCATACAAAAACAGTTTGGTGTGGAATAATTTGATGGGCCTGCGAAGAGCCGTGACCTCAACCCTATCAAACACCTTTGGGATGAATTGGAACGCCGACTGCGAGCCAGGCCTAATCAATCAACATCAGTTTCTGACCTCATTAATGCTGTTGCGGCTGAATTTTATTTTTTTATTTTACCTTTAACTAGGTAAGTCAACAACAAATTCTTATTTTCAACGACGGCCTAGGAACAGTGGGTTAACTGCCTGTCCAGACTTATTCATCAACCTCAGTCTGAGCCTTAGGGAGAGTACTAAGCTAACATAAAACCTCTTAAGGAGGCTGCGAATTTTCGCAGCTTTTTGTTAAAAATCGCGCTACATTTCAGCGTCCTGCTGCTCATGCCAGGAATATAGTATATGCATATGATAAGTGTGTGTGTATAGAAAACACTCTGAAGTCTCTAAAACTGGTTAAATCGTGTCTGTAACATAACGTGTTTAGGAGTCAAAATCCTTCGAAAAACTGTTCACAAAAAACACAAAAATAATATCCATCCGCCAGTCAATGTATTGTCTAAGGCTGAAAAAAATACATGGGGATCCCCTGTAAACGCCTACAGCTTCCACACGATGTCGCCAGTGCTGTCATTTTGGGGCTGCTTTATCCTTGGTTTGGTGACGTGTAGGCTCTTCCTTTCTTGGGGCTCACCACAGGATGTTATGAAAGTGAAAACATGGAGTATGATTTCAAGACTTGCTGCTATCGAATACAGATCGCCCCGTGATCAATTTAATAGATTATTAACGTTTATTAATACCTAAAGTTGGTTTAGAAAAGTAATTTGAAGTGATTTGTAAAAGTATATAGGCAACTTTTGTAATTTTAAAAAGTGACGTTGCGTCTTGTAAAGGGGCATTTTTCTGGATCAGACCGGTCTTCAGCAAATCACATTTTGGGTATACAATGACGGATTTAATCGGGAAAAAGACCCAATTGTGATGTTTATGTGACATATAGGAGTTCCAAGAAAGAAGCTCGTCAAAGGTAATGTATGTTTTATATTTTATTTCCGCGCCGGCTACCGCAAAATCTGTTGTTTTGTTGACGGTCTGGTATTCGGGGTGTTGCATGCTATCAGATAATAAATAAATAAATAAATAAAGCATTTTACAAATCTGACTTGGTGGCTAGATTCACAACGAGTGTAGCTTTAATTCAATACCTTGTATGTGTGTTTTAATGAAAGTTTGAGTTTTATCGAAAACAATAGGTGGCGCTCTAAAATTTCCGCTGATTTGACCCCGCCACAGGGACCTCGTCCATAAGAAGTTTTAAGGAATTGTTTTAAAGGTTCAACCATGATCAATTAGCTGCATGAATCTTTGGGACACTTTTAGCTATCAACATTTTATCGCAATGTTTTGATAAAATATTGAATTTTGCCTTTGCTACCATAGCCCACAGAAACACATTGAATAACACCTTTTCATTAATGGAGAAGTTTTGTAGTCTATCCATTATCTTGGTGATGGCACATATTTAACCCTTTATGTATGTTGGCACAACTACCTCCATACTTCCATTAGTTTGTATGGGTTACCTTCAGATGAGTACGTGAAACTTGTTGGGGTCGTAGAGCAAAACGGAACCATGTTTGTGAGTCTCCCCTTTCCATAGCGGTCATAATAGTTTGTAGGCCAAACCGTTCAGACGCCACAGACGCTTTCGTGAGAAGATGGAGTTCAGTTATGTCACATGGTCTGACAAACTCAGCTGTAGCTCGGCCCCGTACACCAGATGCGGAAGGGCGACATGGGCAGGCAGATAAAGTGGATTAAGCAGCCCATGCAAAAACCTGATATTTCTAGCTTAAATGTATAGATTTTTGTTGTTGTTTCCCATATTGATTCACATGAGCGTCAATAGATTTTTAACCTATAGCTCATTCTTCCTGCAAGTGCATTAATCGATCCACAGCGTCTTAAAAAGTGGATTCAGTGTACTTTGATCTTTACAATGCCTGGAACGGTTTAAACTATCAATAAACAAAGATATTCCCAAACAGACAACAGAACATCAATAAAGCCTCCTTCACTCATGTTGCCAAACACCCTCGTAAAACTGACTATCCTACCGATCCTTGACTTCAGTGATGTCATTTACAAAATAGCCTCCAACACTCTACTCAGACTGCATCCAATTTGCTATCACAGTGCCATCCGTTTTGTCACCAAAGGCCCATATACTACCAACCACTGCTACCTGTATGCTCTTGTTGGCTGGTCCTCGCTACATATTCGTCGCCAAACCCACTGGCTCCAGGTCATCTATAAGTCTTTGCTAGGTACAGCTCCGCCTTATCTCAACTCACTGGTCACCATAGCAACACCAAACCCTAGCACGCGCTCCAGCAGGTATATTTCACTGGTCAGCCCCAAAACCAACACCTCCTTTGGCCACCTTTCCTTCCAGTTCTCTGCTGCCAATGACTGGAACGAATTGCAAAAGTCACTGAAATTGGAGACTTATGTCTCCCTCACTAACTATAAGCATCGGCAATCAGAGCAGCTTACCGATCGCTGCAGCTGTACACAGCCCATCTGTAAATAGCCCATCCAACCAACTACCTACCTCATCTCCATGTTTGTTTTTGTTTATCTGGTCTTTTGCACACCAGTATTTCAACTTGCACATCCTCATCTGCACATATATCACTCCAGTGTAAATTGCTAAATTGTAATTACTTTGTCACTATTGGCCTATTTATTGTCGTACTTCCTTACTTCATTTGCATACACTGTATAAAGATTTTTCTATTGTATTATTGACTGTACGTTTGTTTATCCCATGTGTATCTGTGTGGTTGCTTTTGCCTCACTGCTTTGCTTTATCTTGGCCAGGTCGCAGTTGTAAATGAGAACTTGTTCTCAACTGGCCTAACTGGTTAAATAATGTCGAAATAAGAACAAGTCCATTTATCTAAACCAAGTATTGTTGGTGAAATCATCTAACTACATAGTATGAGAACTCAGACCTTAAATGGATCCATTTAAGTTCCAATGATGAAGCCGGCAAGGCACTAGCAGGGAAGCTTAGCTAGCATAATGTGTCACATGGATCTCATTTCACAAACATTGACACAAATTAGCACAATTGCCTGCTGTAGTCGACTGCCTGTTTGGCCAAAGACTCATGACACGGGATGAAATTGTATATGCATTCTTTGTGAGACACAGAGTAGGTGAACGGATGATCTCCACATGTCTGGTTCCCACCATGAAGCATGGAGGACTAGGTGTGATGGTGTGGGGGTGCTTTGCTGGTGACATGGTCTGTGATTTATTTAGAATTCAAGGTACAATGGCTACCACACTATTCTGTAGCTATACGCTATCCCATCTGGTTTGCGCTTAGTGGGACTATCGTTTGTTTTTCAATAGGACAAATGACCCAACACATCGCCAGGCTGTGTAAGGTCTATTTGGCCAAGAAGGAGAGTGATGGAGGGCTGCATCAGATGACCTGGCCTCCACAATCACCCGACCTCAACCCAATTGATATGGTTTGGCATGAGTTGAAGTGAAGGAAAAGCAGCCAACAAGTGCTCAGCACATGTTCGAACTCCTTCAAGACTGTTGAAAAAGCATTTCAGATGAAGCTGGTTGAGAGAATGCCAAGAGTGTGCAAAGCTGTCATCAAGGCAAAGTGAGGCTACTTTGAAAAATCTAAAATATATTTTTGCACAACACACTTCTACCGGACGACTGAGGGTGCACCTGCAAAATCCCCTGGCAGGATCTTAGTTAGCATGAAATAAAGGTGCACTTGATTAAGCTCACCCAGTGCACTGGGTAGGTAGAGTTCACTCTTTGAAACCATTGGCTTTGTCCATGAATGCGCAAACCCTTAAGCACACCAGCTGAATGAAATCAAGTGCACCTAATCTCAATTGGGAAATTGGACCAATGGAAATTATGTTCAGTGGCTTGCAGATGTACCTAATTAACCAGCCAGATTAGAAGGGTCTAGGATTCCTTTGTAAGGCGCAGCAAAAAAGACAATCAGATACAATATCAGGGATCTTCTGGTAAGGCTTCTGGCTACCATTAGTTCTGAATAGAGAGGATTTGACGAGAAAAATGGCTGTGAGTTTTGAAATGTCTTTGAGGTAAGTTGTATGGCTCTAGTTTGATTCCCTTGTCTTCCATGTTTTAAAGGTATTTAACTGACTAGGATGTTTTTATTTTTATTTAGAATTTCTTGGATTTGTTGCCTGCTAATTGGAGGGATAACCTGTTATCCTCCACCTAAAGGTGTGTTTTGTTCTGCACATATAATTCAGTAAAAGTAACACTGTATAAATAGCAGAACTTCAAATGATGGCATTTTACAATTTGAAACGTTCTTTTCTTTCGTAGGTAATTATAGATATATTCCCCAAAATCAATTAAAAGGAATTGGCCACAATGCAGCGGTAGCTACCGGATCCCGTGCCTCGGCAGGTGAAGCTACCGGATCCCGTGCCTCGGCAGGTGAAGCAGCCACCCGTAATGCCACTGCAAGCGTCACGACTGGCCCAAATACCTTAGGTGGAGCAACCGGATCCCGTGCCTCAGAAGCAGTCACCCACAATGCCTCAGCAAGTGTCACAACTGGCCCAAATACCTTAGCTGAAGCAACTGATCACAATGCTTCATCAAGCATCACGACTGGCCCAAATACCTTAGGTGAAGCAACTGGCCATGGTGCCTCGGTAGTGGAAACAACTGGACACAGTGCCATGCCAGCGGCCACCCATAATGCCTCGGAAGTGGCCACCCACAATGCTTCATCAAGCGTAACGACTGGCCTAAATACCTTAGCTGAAGCAACTGGCCACAATGCTTCATCAAGCGCCATGACTGGCCCAAATGCCTTAGGTGAAGCAGCTGGCCATAGTGCCTCGGCAGCGGAAGCAACTGGCCACAGTGCTGCGCAAGCTGCCACCCAGAATGCCTCTGGAAGTGTGGCAACCGGCCCAAATACCTTAGGTGAAGCAACTGGCCACAATGCTTCATCAAGCGTCACGACTGGCCTAAATACCTTAGCTGAAGCAACTGGCCACAATGCTTCATCAAGTGCCACGACTGGCCCAAATGCCTTAGGTGAAGCAACTGGCCATGGTGCCTCGGTAATGGAAGCAACTGGACACAGTGCCATGCCAGCGGCCACCCATAATGCCTCGGAAGCGGCCACCCACAATGCTTCATCAAGCTTAACGACTGGCCTAAATACCTTAGCTGAAGCAACTGGCCAAAATGCTTCATCAAGCGCCACGACTGGCCCAAATACCTTAGGTGGAGTAACCGGATCCCGTGCCTCAGAAGCAGTCACCCACAATGCCTCAGCAAGTGTCACAACTGGCCCAAATACCTTAGCTGAAGCAACTGGCCACAATGCCTCAGCAAGTGTCACAACTGGCCCAAATACCTTAGCTGAAGCAACTGGCCACAATGCCTCAGCAAGTGTCACAACTGGCCCAAATACCTTAGCTGAAGCAACTGGCCACAATGCTTCATCAAGCGTCACGACTGGCCTAAATACCTTAGCTGAAGCAACTGGCCACAATGCTTCATCAAGTGCCACGACTGGCCCAAATGCCTTAGGTGAAGCAACTGGCCATGGTGCCTCGGTAATGGAAGCAACTGGACACAGTGCCATGCCAGCGGCCACCCATAATGCCTCGGAAGCGGCCACCCACAATGCTTCATCAAGCGTAACGACTGGCCTAAATACCTTAGCTGAAGCAACTGGCCAAAATGCTTCATCAAGCGCCACGACTGGCCCAAATACCTTAGGTGGAGCAACCGGATCTCGTGCCTCAGAAGCAGTCACCCACAATGCCTCAGCAAGTGTCACGACTGGCCCAAATACCTTAGGTGAAGCAACTGGCCATGGTGCCTCGGTAATGGAAGCAACTGGACACAGTGCCATGCCAGCGGCCACCCACAATGCTTCATCAAGCGTCACGACTGGCCTAAATACCTTGGGTGACATATCCGACCCAAGTGCCTCAGCAGAAGCAGCAACCCATAATACCTCAGAAAGTGCCACGACTGGCCCAAATGCCTTACGTGAAGAAGCTGGACACAGTGCCTCGGCAGCGGAAGCAACTGGCCACAGTGCCATGCAAGCGGCCACCCATAATGCTTCATCAAGCGTAACGACTGGCCCAAATACCTTAGGTGAAGAAACCGGCCACGGTACCTCATCAAGTCGGTACCTCATCAAATCTGGTTCAAATTCCTCGGCGGAAGCCACAGGCGCCCTTGCCTCGGCGGAAGCCACAGGCGCCCTTGCCTCGGCGGAAGCCACAGGCGCCCTTGCCTCGGCGGAAGCCACAGGCGCCCTTGCCTCTGCGGAAGCCACAGGCGCCCTTGCCTCTGCGGAAGCCACAGGCGCCCTTGCCTCTGCGGAAGCCACAGGCGCCCTTGCCTCTGCGGAAGCCACAGGCGCCCTTGCCTCTGCGGAAGCCACAGGCGCCCTTGCCTCTGCGGAAGCCACAGGCGCCCTTGCCTCTGCGGAAGCCACAGGCGCCCTTGCCTCTGCGGAAGCCACAGGCGCCCTTGCCTCTGCGGAAGCCACAGGCGCCCTTGCCTCTGCGGAAGCCACAGGCGCCCTTGCCTCTGCGGAAGCCACAGGCGCCTCTGCGGAAGCCACAGGCGCCTCTGCGGAAGCCACAGGCGCCCTTGCCTCTGCGGAAGCCACAGGTGCCCTTGCCTCTGCGGAAGCCACAGGCGCCCTTGCCTCTGCGGAAGCCACAGGCGCCCTTGCCTCTGCGGAAGCCACAGGCGCCCTTGCCTCTGCGGAAGCCACAGGCGCCTCTGCGGAAGCCACAGGCGCCCTTGCCTCGGCGGAAGCCACAGGCGCCCTTGCCTCGGCGGAAGCCACAGGCGCCCTTGCCTCGGCGGAAGCCACAGGCGCCCTTGCCTCGGCGGAAGCCACAGGCCTTGAACAGGAGAGCCAACTCCTCAAGCAACATGGATTTTAGCAGCAGTGGTGTTTCTCAGGATTTTGGGTCTGATGGTGACAATGAAAGCACCCAATGTCTCAGCTCCAGCAGCGTTCAAGGCAGCATCGTTGAATAGTCAGTTCTCATCCCAATATATTTACAAATCTGTGTATGAGAATGGCAAAAATGTCTACTCCCAAACCTGCCACACCACTGGGGAGGTTATACCCTTTTGATAGCGGAGATACTCTCAAGGACTGTAGTGACGTTGGCATCTCTGAACCAAGCATATCCCCACCTGCTAAAAACTCACAACCTGCTAAAGGAGCCCTGCCACAAGGGAAGTCTACTGGGATGTAATGTGCAACTTTTACACTCACCTGCACTTTGCGTTCTGATTTAGAAATCATTTGTACTAATCATCTATCAACAGAATTGCAATGGTAGATTCATCCTTTAGATGACAAATCCAAGTTGTTGCTGACACTTTCTTTAAGCTTCCACTGTATGCTTTTGCGTCGGCCAGGGAGATGCTGCCGCTCATGCTACCCTGCATTACTTGTAAAACAATAAAATATTGTACCTTAAGTGCTTCCTTGTGTTTTGAAATACTGTGTGTTTAATGTCTACCTTTGGCTAGCTGGTTGAGAACCGTGTTGGTTGCCAGTGCAATTTGTAGTAAAAGGGAATGTTCTATTCTTTTGGATTTGAAATATATAATTTATTTTTTATCTTTGCTGCTGGTTGACAAATCCCAAGATTGGCTCTACGTTAAAGCCACTGACCATCAATATCCCATTTGGGATACTAAAGTATTTTTGTGTTGACATATAAACATCTAATCCTGTTTTACATAAACCTGAGAAAGCTTGTACCCCGGAGATGGGCTACTGTGGCATGTAACCCTCAATTCTGTTTTTGTGGTGAAACGGAGCCTGCGCATACATCTCATGGTTGTCTGACTCTGTCAAATTCATTTAAAGTGGGCTACTTGCTCAGTTTGATCCACCATAACTAAGCTTAACGGCTACTTTCACCCCTAATTTAGACCAGTTTCTGCTTACTTCCTTTTGGTAGGCCATTTGTCAACTATATTTTAAAACATGCAGCTTCTCTTCTGTCAACTTGTTGCCCCAGAAGACTAAAGTAGTGCTCACAAATGTCTTACGTTGATAGAATAAATGCATTAGCAATCTTAACAGGTAAAATGATTTAAGGACCAGGTAGCATGCTAGAACACAGTGGAAACATTGGTCCTGTGCCAAATGTCATTTTGACAGATTTTAAGGAAATGGAATGCTGAGAATGTCAACTTCAGTTAGTCTTGGGTGTGTATTGAATGTGATTGAAATGCTGTCTGCTTGCAAAAGTGTCAAAGATGACACATTACATGTGCATTTTCGCCAAGAGGCTGATAGAAATATTTATCCACTCCTCTTCCCAAGACAATTTAAAGATTCCTTTTTATCATTTCACTGCAACTGAAGTTAATATAAACTCTGCAAAAAAAGAAATGTCCTCTCACTGTCAACTGTTTATTTCCAGCAAACTGTAACGTGTAAATATTTGTATGAACATAAGATTCTACAACTAGGACAAACTGGAAAAAGTTCCACAGACATGACTAACAGAAGTGGAATTGTGTCCCTGAACAAAGGGGGAGTCAAAAGTAACAGTATCTGGTGTGGCCACCTGCTGCATTAAGTACTGCCGTGCATCTCATGGACTGCACCAGATTTGCCCGTTCTTGCTGTGAGATGTTACCCCACTCTTCCACCAAGGCACCTGCCAGTTCCCGGAGATTTCTAGGGGGAATTACCCTAGCCCTCACCCTCTGATCCAACTGGTCCTGTCTTGCAGGAAATCACGCACAGAACGAGCAGTATGACTGGAGGCATGTCAGGATGAGCCTGCAGGAAGGTTACCACATAAGGGAGGAGGATGTCTTCCCTGTAACACACAGCGTTGAGATTGCCTGTAGTGACAAGCTCAGTCCGATGATGCTGTGACACACCGCCCCAGACCATGACGGACCCTCCACCTCCAAATCGATCCCGCTCCAGAGTACAGGCCTCGGTGTAACACTCATTCCTTCAACGATAAATGCGAATCCGAAAAACACCCCTGGTGAGACATAATCATGACTCGTCAGTGAAGAGCACTTTTTACCAGTCCTGTCTGGTCCAGCTACGCTGGGATTGTGCCCATAGGCTACGTTGTTGCCGGTGATGTCTGGTGAGGACCTGCCTTACAACAGGCCTACAAGCCCTCAGTCCAGCCTCTCTCAGCCTATTGCGGACAGTCTGAGGACTGATGGAGGGATTGTGCGTTCCTGGTGTTGATAAAAAAAAAATGTACTTCACCTTTATTTAACCTGGTAAGCTAGTTGAGAACAAGTTCTCATTTACAACTGCGACCTGGCCAAGATAAAGCAAAGCAGTGCGACACAAACAACAGAGTTACACATGGAACAAACAAGCGTACAGTCAATAACACAATAGAAAAAAAGAAAGTCTATATACAGTGTGTGCAAATGGCATGGGGAGGTAAGGCATTAAATAGGCCATAGTAGCGAAGTAATTACAGTTCAGCACATTAACACTGGAGTGATAGATGAGCAGATGATGATGTGAAAGTAGAAATACTGGTGTGCAAAAAATGAAATAAAAACAATATGGGGATGCGGTAGGTAGATATGGGCTATGTACACCTGCAGCGATCGGTTAGCTGCTAAGATAGCTGATGTTTAAAGTTAGTGAGGGAAATATAAGTCTCCATCTTCAGTGATTTTTGCAATTCGTTCCAGTCATCGGCAGCAGAGAACTGGAAGGAAAGGCGGCCAAATGAGGTGTTGGCTTTGGGGATGATCAGTGAGATATACCTGCTGGAACTTGTGCTACGAGTGGGTGTTGTTATCGTGACCGTTGAGCTGAGATAAGGCGGAGCATAGAGCCAGAGGGTCTGGCGACGAATGTGTAGCGGGGGCCAGCCGACTAGAGCATACAGGTCGCAGTGGTGGGTGGTATAAGGGGCTTTAGTGACAAAACGGATGGCACTGTGATAGACTGCATCTAGTTTGCTGAGTAGAGTATTGGAAGCTATTTTGTAAATGACATCGCCGAAGTCGAGGATCGGTAGTATAGTCAGTTTTACGAGGGTATGTTTGGCGGCGTGAGTGGCGGGTGCGGGCAACGATCGGTTGAAAAGCATTCATTTGGTTTTACTAGCATTTAAGAGCAGTTGGAGGCCATGGAAAGAGTGTTGTATGGCATTGAAGCTCGTTTGGAGGTTAGTTAACACAGTTTCCAAAGAAGGGTGAGATGTATACAGAATGGTGTTTTCTGCGTAGAGGTGGATCAGGGAATCACCCGCAGCAAGAGCGACATTGTTGATATATACAGAGAAAAGAGTCGGCCCGAGAATTGAACCCTGTGGTACCCCCATAGAGACTGCCAGAGGTCCGGACAACAGGCCCTCCGATTTGACACACTGATTTGACACACTTTGTCAACACACTTTGTCTGAGAAGTAGTTGGTGAACCAGGCGAGGCAGTCATTTGAGAAACCAAGGCTGTTGAGTCTGCCGATAAGGATACGGTGATTGACAGAGTCGAAAGCCTTGGCCAGGTCGATGAAGACGGCTGCACAGTACTGTCTTTTCTCGATGGCGGTAGTGTCGTGGAGGATCGTTACAAAATATAACACCTACAAGAACTTGTGAATTCAATATAGGCTTTTAATACAGACATATCAGAAGCCTAGATGGTCCGCGGAACACACACTTTTCCAGAGCACTGGCTCTGATTTATACACATACAACATATGAGTCCATCCCACATGCAAATTAAGTTACTTCCCTCAGTCCATCTGCCACCATTATCTTTCAAGCTGTGTTTCCTGCTTGTTCACGCCCAATAACGCCCATATCTGCTTTCAGTCAAGTTATAATGGTGACAGGACCTCTTCATGTCCCAAAAATAATACATGCCCATCTTATCCTATGGGCCCCTTATATTTGGCTTGTCCTTATTAGGACTAGTAGACTATGTGTCTCTTCCCTTCATGTCCTAAAATTATATGCCCTATGTCTATAGTCCATCAGTTGGTCATTTGGCTGACCCCCTCCTTTGTATGTCCCTCTGACCTTGGTATGTCCAGCTGTCCTTTGCTCTCATGGCCTTACTTTGGCTTCCTGTCCTATACAATAGACAATGCATTTTACCAGAATGGCAAATGCACTCTAAGTGTATCTTTCTCTTGGGTAGAGTATTATGTTTCTCCCTATATGTACATCTTGCTCCCACAGTATCACTAGCCACTTTAAACTATGCCACTTTGTTTACATACTCATGTCATATGTATATACTGTACTCGATACCATCTACTGCATCTTGCCTATGCCGCTCTGTACCATCACTCATTCATATATCTTTATGTACATATTCTTTATCCCTTTACAGTTATGTGTATAAGGTAGTAGTTTTGGAATTGTTAGCTAGATTACTCGTTGGTTATTACTGCATTGTCGGAACTAGAAGCACAAGCATTTCGCTACACTCGCATTAACATCTGCTAACCATGTGTATGTGACAAATAAAATTTGATTTGATTTGATTTTTGATATCGTTTAGTACCTTGGCTGAGGTGCACCTGTGACCAGCTCGGAAACCGGATTGCACAGCGGAGAAGGTAGGGTGGGATCCAAAATGGTCAGTGATCTGTTTATTAACTTGGCTTTCGAAGTCTTTAGAAAGGCAGGGCTGGATGGATATAGGTCTATAACTTGGGTCTAGAGTGTCACCCCCTTTGAAGAGCGGGATGACCGCGGCAGCTTTCCAATCTTAAGGGATCTCGGATGATATGAAGAGAGGTTGAACAGACTGGTAATAGAGGTTGCAACAAGGGCGGCGGATAATTTTAGAGGGTCCAGATTGTCTAGGCCAGCTGATTTGTACGGGTCCAGGTTTTGCAGCTCTTTCAGAACATCTGCTATCTGGATTTGGGTGAAGAAGAAGCTGGGGAGGCTTGGGCAAGTAGCTGTGGCAAGTAGCTGTGTAACTCTGCAGTTTTTGCCATCCTGTACCTATCCCGCAGGTGTGATCTTCAGATGTGCCGATCCTGTGACGATCAGCTGTCTGTCCTGTCTCCATGTTGTGCGGTCTTAGGCGTCTCACAGTACGGACATGGCAATTTATCACCCTGACCCCATCTGCAGTCCTCATGCCTCCTTGCAGCAGGCCTAAGGCACATTCATCCAGATGACCAGGGACCCTGGGCATGGTGTTTTTCAGAGTCAGTAGAAAGGCCTCTTTTAGTGTCCTAAGTTTTCATAACTGTGACCTTATTTGCCTACTGTCTGTAAGCTGTTAGTGTCTTAACGACCGTTCAAGAGGTGCATGTTCATTAATTGTTTATGGTTCATTGAACAAGCATGTGTTTAAACCCTTTACAATGAAGATCTGTGAAGTTATTTGGATTTTTACAAATGATCTTTGAAAGACAGGGTCCTGAAAAAGGGACGTTTCTTTTTTTTGCTGAGTTTATTACATGTGAGGTTATAGTCCTGCCGTCAGTGTCCATATTTCAGTTACTATTCCATTTAACCCATACAATTAAATGAGGAATATTCTGTTTATTCATGGATACAGGGATACTCATGAGCGGGATATTAAAAGTGCATGTAAAGAGCTCATCCCGAATAAGACCTTATGTGGGATATGAGCTACAATCCAGACTGCTGTGCTCATGTTAACATGGTCAATGTCCAGTGGGGAAATGTCAGACCTTATTCATACGGTATGTTCATACTTTAGATGTAGTTATATGTAGGCATCAAATTGTATTAGTCAACTGCACCGAATGCAACAGGTCCTTACGGTGAAATGCTTACTTACGAGAACCTAAGCAACAATGCAGTTTAAAAACAAATATGACTAAGAATAAGAAATAAAAGTAACAAGTAATTAAAAAGCAGCAGTAAATTAACAATAGCGAGACTATATACATGGTGGTACAGAGTCAATGTGCAGCTGCACCGTTTAGTTGAGGTAATATGTAGGTGGAGTTATTAAAGTGACTATGCATAGATGATAACCACAGAGAGTAGCAGCGGTGTAAAGGGGGGATGCAAATAGTCTGATTAGCTGTTTGACTAGATGTTCAGGAGTCTTATGGCTTGGGGGTAGAAGCTGTTTAGAAGCCTCTTGGACCTAGACTTGGTGCTCTGGTACCGCTTGCCTTGCGGTAGCAGAGAAAACAGTCTATGACTAGGGTGGCTGGAGTCTTTGACAATTTTTAGGGCCTTCCTCTGACACGGCCTAGGAAAGAGGTCCTGGATGGCAGGAAGCTTGGCCCCAGTGATGTACTAGGCCGTTCACGCTACCCTCTGTAGTGCCTTGCGGTCGGAGGCTGAGCAGTTACCATACCGGGCAGAGATGCAACCACTCTCGATGGTGCAGCTGTAGAACCTTTAGAGAATATGAAGACCCATGCCAAATCTTTTCAGTCTCCTGAGGTGGAATAGGTTTTGTCGTGCCCGCTTCACGACTGTCTTGGTGTGCTTGGACCATGTTAGCTTGTTGGTGATGTGGACACCAAGGAACTTGAAGCTCTCAACCTGCTCCACTACAGCCCCGTCGATGAGAATGGGGGAATGCTCGGTCCTCTCTTTCCTGTAGTCCACAATCAACTCCTTTGTCTTGATCACGTTGAGGGAATGGTTGTTGTCCTTGCACCACACGGCCAGGTCTCTGACCTCCTCCCTATAGGCTGTCTCGTTGTTGTCGGTGGTCAGGCCTACCACTGTTGTGTCGTCGACAAACTTAATGATGGTGTTTGAGTCGTGCCTGGCCGTGCAGTCATAAGTGAACAGGGAGTACAGGAAGGGACTGAGCACCCACCCCTGAGGGGCCCCTGTGTTGGGGATCAGTGTGGCGAATGTGTTATTCCCTAATCTTACCACCTTGGGGCGTCCCGTCAGGAAGTCCAGGATCCAGTTGCAGAGGGAGTTGTTTACTCCCAGGGTCCTTAGCTTATTGATGAGCTTTGAGGGCACTATGATGTTGAATGCTGAGCTCTAGTCAAAAAATATCGGTGTGGAGTGCAATAAATTGCATCATATGTGGATCTGTTAGGGCGGTATGCAAATTGGGGTGGGTCTAGGGTTGCTGGGATAATGGTGTTGATGTGAGCCATGACCTGCCTTTCAAAGCACTTCATAGCTACAGACGTGAGTGGTACGGGTCGGTAGTCATTTTGGCAGGTTACCTTAGTGTTCTTGAGCACAGTGACTATGGTGGTCTGCTTAAAACATGTTGGTATTACAGACTCGGACAGGGAGAGGTTAAAAATGTCAGTGAAGACACTTGCCAGTTGGTCGGCACCTGCTCGCAGTACACGTCCTGGTAATCTGTCAAGCCTAGCGGTCTTGTGAATGTTGACCTCTTTAAAGGTCTTACTCACATCGGCTGCGGAGAGCGTGATCACACAGTCTTCCTGATCAGCTTTTGCTTTCATGCATGCTTTAGTGTTATTTGCCTTGAAGCGAGCATAGAAGTAGTTTAGCTCGTCTGGTGGCTCGTGTCACTGGGCAGCTCTCTTCTGTGCTTCCCTTTGTAGTCTGTAAAGGTTCGCAAGCCCTGCCACATCCGACGAGTGTCAGAGCCGGTGTAGTACGATCAATCTTAGTCCTGTATTGCTTGTTTGATTGTTCATCAGAGGGCATAGCGGGATTTCTTATAAGCTTCCGGGTTAGCGTCCCGCTCCTTGAAAGCCGCACCTCTAGCCTTTAGCTCAGTGCAAATGTTGCCTGTAATCCATGGCTTTTGTTTGGGGTATGTACGTACGGTCACTGTGGGGACGACGTCATTGATGCACTTACTGATGAAGCCAATGACTGGTGTGGTGTACTCCTCAATGTCATCGGAGGAATCCCAGAATATATTCCAGTCTGTGCTAGCAAAACAGTCCTGCAGCTTAGCTGCTGCTTCATCTGACCACTTTTTTATTGATCAAGTCACTGGTGTTTCCTGCTTAAATTATTGCTTGTAAGCAGGAATCGGGAAGATTAAATTATGGTAAGATTTGCCAAATGGAGGGTGAGGGAGAGCTTTGTGTGCGTCTCTGTGTGTAGAGTAAAGGTGGTCCAGAGTTTTTTTCCCCCTCTGGTTGCACATTTGACATGCTGATTAGAAATTTGGTAAGATGTATTTAAGTTTCCATACATTCAAGTCCCCGGCTACTAGGAGCACCGTCTCCCGGTGAGCGTTTTCCTGTTTGCTTATGGCAGAATACAGTTCATTCAATGCGGTCTTAGTGCCAGCCTCAGTCTGTGGTGGTATGTAGACAGCTACAAAAAATACAGATGAAAACTCTCTAGGTAGATAGTGTGGTCTACAGCTTATCATGAGATATTCTACCTCAAGCTGGCAATAGCTTGAGAATTCCTTAGATATCGTGCACCAGCTGTTATTTACAAAAATACATAGTCCACCGCACCTTGTCTTACCATACGCCGCTGTTCTATCCTGGAGGATAGCCAGCTGTATGTTGATAATGTCGTCAATCAGCCACGACTCTGTGAAGCATAAGATATTACAGTTTTGAATTAATCTTCCGCGTAGGTCATGTATTTAATTTTCCAAAGATTGCACGTTTGCTAGCAGAATGGAAGGATGTGGGGGTTTATTCGATCGCCTACTAATTCTCAGAAGGCAGTCCAGTCTCTGGCCCCTTTTTCTCTACCTTCTCTTCACACAAATCACGGGGATCTGGGCCTGTTCCTGGGAAAGCAGTGTCATGACTGTCTTGATCACGTCAGGATACAGGAGACCACAACCCTACAGATTATCTCTCAACCACAACAGAGGAGAGATCTGTGGGTCTGAAGACGTGTTTTTTTTTATTGCCCCTCACGCCCCTGGTAAATCTCAGGCCACAGAGAAATTCCTTTGTCCTGTCACTATGGAGAACCAACCTCAGAACATTTGTTGGGGATGAATCAGAATTAGTTGGGTAACATAGATAAGATGTTTTATTTTCATTATATTCTTGTGAGTTACTTCTCATTTAGAATGTATCTTGTTGTGGCCATTTGCAGTTATACTTTCTCTGTCCTGGGTTCAGTTACTTGGGCCGCAGAGAGGGGAGAGGTCAAGCTTGTCGTCATGTGTAAACATATATTTTAAACCATGCGTAGGGATGATTGAGGGGGAACCAATTATCCCTTGGCTCCACAATGTCTGTGTGCCAGTCACTCCCTACTTTTCCCATCGGGGAGAGGAGGATGGTAGTGTCTGGAACCATTCTATGTTCCCTCTCTCGTTGCCCTTACTCACTCTCCTCTCCATGAGCTTGTCCAGAATGGGTTGTATTTGGGATGGGAGTGTCTAAAATGACAATTGATATATATCAATTGTGTGAGGTAATGTCTTGGTACCATTTTGTACCAAGAACGAGATAAGAGCTTTGTTTAGGAGACCAAACTGAACGATAATTTATAGCCAATGCTGTCTGCATACTTATTTTCCACCACAATTTGCAAATAAATTCATTCAAAATCCTACAATGTGATTTTCTAGATTTTGTTTCTCATTTTGTCTGTCGTAGTTGAAGTGTACCTATGATGAAAAGTACAGACCTCTCTCATCTTTTTAAGTGGGAGAACTTGCACAATTGATGGCTGACTAAATACTTTTTTGCCCCACTGTATACACACTGCTCAAAAAAATAAAGGGAACACTTAAACAACACAATGTAACTCCAAGTCAATCACACTTCTGTGAAATCAAACTGTCCACTTAGGAATCAACACTGATTGACAATAAATTTCACATTCTGTTGTGCAAATAGAATAGACAACAGGTGGAAATTATAGGCAATTAGCAAGACACCCCCAATAAAGGAGTGGTTCTGCAGGTGGGGACCACAGACCACTTCTCAGTTCCTATGCTTCCTGGCTGATGTTTTCATCACTTTTGAATGCTGGCGGTGCTTTCACTCTAGTGGTAGCATGAGACTGAGTCTACAACCCACACAAGTGGCTCAGGTAGTGCAGCTCATCCAGGATGGCACATTAATGCGAGCTGTGGCAAGAAGGTTTGCTGTGTCTGTCAGCGTAGTGTCCGGAGCGTGGAGGCGCTACCAGGAAACAGGCCAGTACATCAGGAGACGTGGAGGAGGCCGTAGGAGGGCAACAACCCAGCAGCAGGACCGCTACCTCCGCCTTTGTGCAAGGAGGAGCACTGCCAGAGCCCTGCAAAATGACCTCCAGCAGGCCACAAATGTGCATGTGTCTGCTCAAACGGTCAGAAACAGACTCCATGAGGGTGGTATGAGGGCCCGATGTCCACAGGTGGGGGTTGTGCTTACATCCCAACACCGTGCAGGATGTTTGGCATTTGCCAGAGAACACCAAGATTGGCAAATTCGCCACAGGCTTTTTTATTTTTTCTTAATTTTAGGAGGTGAAGCAGGCACTAGTACCTGATCCTAAAACTGAGTTGTAAAACAAACAAATAAATGAATGTAAATAATAATTGTGTCTGTTTTGGAGTCAGTATTGATTTCTGCCTGAATCTGATGTAGGCTATGTGTGTGCTCTGGTGGGCATGGTGTGTCTTTATGTGAGGACTGCCATCTGCAAGTTGACAACAGCTCAGTGGCTACTCACCACTGAGATGTTGGATCTGATGGTTACAATTGCAACTGACTGAACTCAGTAGACTAATAGGGCCTGGAGGGTCTAACAGAGAAAGAAGAATTGGAATCTGTCTTCAGAAAAAATGACAGTTGAGGATTTCAAATGCAATCGCAAAGAAACAACAAATACAATGGAATGTGATGCAGTATAATACAATATATATCTGTGTATTTTCATGCAAATGCTACATTTAAGTGCAGACCTGTATTCAAAAACATGTGTATTTCAGTATCTGAGTTATAATATCTGGGTTATAATACAAATTGTATTATTTGACAGTATTTTCAAATACTTATTTAATACATTGGAGTGTAAAATAGTGTGTGATTTGGAGTTTTTCAAACACTTTCCAAGTGTATTTCCAAATACATAACATTTAACTACTTATCTTTTCAAATAAAAGATCAGAATACTTACTTTGAATGTATGTGAAATTAATAGAAATATTTTAAATAGTATTTGAACCCGGTCTGATTTAAGTGACATGCATTTGCCTTCCAGTTACAGTAGGCCAGCCTACAGCAGTGGAAGAGGGGAGTTAGTGCAGATTTCTAGACATTAAGGGCCGTACAATAAAGTACAGAAGGATTGGAGCACTCGGGGTGAATATAAAAGACCAGAATAAAGAACAGATTGTCTGCCTGCTGTGCTGAAAGAAACAGGAGAAGAAAAGGACATTGGAATTTTCAAGGCACAGACTTTGAATCAAGTATAATTATCAGAGATGGAATGCAAGCGGAAACATCAGTCGGAATAGGGAAAACACTTTGGCAGATTTAAGGGGACTGGAGATATATGCATAGCTATCTAAACAGTTGCATTCGAGTTTATGTGTTTGTGGATGTGTACTGCAATCAAAGTTGAGACAACATTGGAAAAAAAGCTTCCACAAAGGAGGGTAGACGGTCAGAGGATGAGGAGATGGGTTGTTGTCTTGTGTTTTATTTCATCCACATGAGGGAGACATTTTATGGAGATAGTGGGCACCTTCGAGCTGATCACTATTGTCAAGTAGGTGACAATTGTTGGTCACCGCCTTTCAAAGTGTTTTGCGTTCTGGGGATAAAACATTTACCACGTGAGTCTATATGTCGACTGCATGAACTTTACGAAAATCTGCAGAATCTCCAAGTTTCTGCAATTGCTCTTCACCAACTTCATCCTGCAGCCATCACCTGTCATGTGGGGGCTCCATTGTCACCCAATCATTATTGTTTTTGTTTAACCCACGCGAACAAGAACATGACTGAAACAGGAACCAATTTGATTGAGGCTCTCTCTCATTTATTGTATAATGTAACATAAGTTATTTCAGTTTGTGAGTGGGTGTTGGAGACATGTTTTTTTGATATTATAAAGGAAACCTTTTATAAACAATGGCAACACTGCCATGGTGATCTGAGCCTTGCTGTTGGAAAAAGACAGTATCCGAATTTCGGTTGTCGCAGATGCACCTCTCCTGACTTTACTTCTTGACTTTGGTCTACAGTCAGCTTTAGCCTTACCACTCAAACGAGCCCTACTATATGTTTGCCTCTGAAAAATTAAAGACTCAGCTCATCAAAGCATATGTGTGCAGTGTTTGCATAATGTGAGTGTTTAATTGGCATCTGTCTGAATTCAGAATTTGTCCAAGATGTACTACTGTTACTATGCTGAATGAAACACACGGTTTAAAAGAAGGCATGTGTAAAATAATGGTGCCTAACTGCTCATTTAGCCTCTAATCTTCAAATGAACCAAGTAAATTTTGTACAAGCAATAATTTAAACCGATCAATGAAGTGCCAAGACAAAATGTGTTTCCTACTTTAGAGCAGGGGTGTCAAACTCATTCCATGGAGGGCCTAGTGTCTATAGGTTTTTGTTTAAGACCTAGACAACTACCGTAGGTGAGGGGAGTAATTAGCGGCCTTAATTCAGCAATCAAGTACAAGGAAAAAGCAAAAACCCACAGACACTCGGCCCTCCGTGTAATGAGTTTGAAGCATGCTTTAGAGTAAGGGCGGTCAAACCTGTCAGGAACCTGTCAGGAACTCAATTAGAGAATCAACCACACCTGAGTAAATATCCTGAATTCCAAATCAACCCCTAGCCCCTACACCTACCACTTAGTCACTTATGGGCATTTGAAACAATCAGATAGGTTATAGCAATATGGTAATTGCATCACCTTGCATTCTGATAGGCTGGATGCAATTGTTGCCATATTGCTTATACCTATTCAATAATTTCTGATGCACAGAAGTGTTTAGGCCAGGGTGTAGGTTTTAGGGGTCAATTTGGAATTAGGAATCAAATGTAGTTCAGGGCCTTACAGCTGTCCTTAATTAGCCAATGACATTAGAAGGGTCTGGGATTTGTTCAAAAGGAGCAACCAAAAAAAGCCTGCAGATACAGCATAAGGGATATTATGCTAGGGCTTATACCAGCCATTAGTTCTGATTACTGGGGAGCTTTTGAGGTGCAAAATGGCCGTGATGATTGGAATCGCTTTCAGGTAGGTTTTTAAAAGTATTGCTCTAGTTTGTTTCCCTTGTCCTTCAGGTGTTACAGGTAGCTGTGTTTATAACATACTTTTTTCTTTTTTTAAAGAGTTTCTTGGCTTTGTTGCCTGCTAATTGGCGTGATAACCTGTTCTACATCAAGTGAGTTTCTACACATTCATTTCAAGTAACAGTTGTGGTACCAATAACTTCAAAGGCTGGCATTTTACTTTTTCTTTATCTAACCTAGGTGATGGGTATCCTGCACCAGGTTCTGATGCAGCATGGCTCTATACAGGCCCACTTAAGTCTAAAGGATATGGTAATTACAACTCCAACAGCTCAATTGCAAGCGCAGCTGACCGAAGAGCAACAGAAACATCTGGCAGCCATTCTGCAAAAGCAACTGGCCCCCATGCCCCAGGCACCTCAGAAAATGTGGTATCCAACTCAAATGCCCCAGAAGCAACCAGTTACTGAACTTCAGCATCAGAAGGAACACGCCTCCATACCCCAGCTACCTCAGCAAGTGTGGTATCCAGTTCAAATTCCTCAGCAGCAAAAGCAACCAGCTACTGGTCCTCAGCAGCAGACGGAACTGACCACCATGCCCCAGAAGCAACCGGCTCCAATGCCTATACCGCAGAAACAACCAACAGCTATGCCCCAGAAAGCATGGTATCCAGCTCAAATTCAGCAGAAGCAACCGGCCACCATGCACCAGCAAGTGTGGCATCCAGCTCAATTGCCCCAGCAGCAAAAGCAACCGGCTACTGAACCTCGGCAGCAGAAGGAACCGGCCTCCATAACCCAGCAACCTCAGCAAGTGTTGCATCCAGCTCAAATGCTGCTGAAGCAACTGACTGCCATGCCCCAGCAAGTGTGGTATCCAGCTAAGCCCCAGAAGCAACTGGCCGCTGATCCTCAGGAGCAGATTGAACTGAACGCCATGCCCCAGCAACCTCAGCAAGTGTGGTATCCAGCTCAAATGCCCCAGAAGCAACCAACCGCTGAACCTCAGTGGCATCCAGCCAAATTTCCCCAGGAGCAACCCGTCCAAATGCGTCAACTGCAGAAGGAACTGACCGCCATTCCACCACAACTGTGGCAATCCGCTCAAATTCCCCAGCAGCATAAGCAACCGGCTGCCAAGCTTCAGCAATTGTGGCAACTGGCCCCCATTCCCCAGCAGCCTCATGACGTGTGGTATCCAGCTAAAATGGTCCAGAAGCAACAAGCAGCTGCAACTCAGCAGCAGAAGGAACTGACCACCATGCCTCAAGAGTGGTATCCAGCTCAATTTCCCCAGCAGCAGAAGCAGCCAGCCCTAATGCTTTTACCGCAGAAGGAACTGACCGCCATACACCAGCAACCTCAGCAAGTGTGGCATCCAATGCACATTCCCCAGCAGCAACAGGAACTGGCCACCATACCCCAGCAAGTGAGGTATCCAGCTCAAATGCCCCAGAAGCATCTGGCCTCCATGCCTCTACCACAGAAGCAACCGACCGCCATGCCCCAGCAAGAGTGGCATCCAGCTCAAATGCCCCAGCAGCAGAAACAACTGGCCCCAATGCCTCAACCACAGAAGCAACAGGCCACCATGCCCCCGCAAGTATGGCATCCAGCTCAAATGCCTCAGCAGCAAAAGCAACCAGCTACTGAACCTCAGCAGCAAATTGAACCGACCGCCATGCCCCAGCCACCTCAGCAATTGTGGCATCCAGATCAATTTCTCCAGGAGCAGAAGCAACCATTCACTATGCATCTACCGCAGAACGAACTGACCGCCAATCCACCACAACTGTGGCAATCCGCTCAAGTGCCCCAGCAGCATAAGCAACCGGCTGCCATGCTTCAGCAAGTGTGGCATCGGGCACAGAAGCAACCGGCCCCTATGCCCCAGCAGCCTCACGACGTGTGGTATCCAGCTAAAATGGTCCAGAAGCAAGTCGCTGCGGTGACCGCCATGCCGCATACGCATCAGCAAGTATGGCATCCAGCTGAATTTCCCCAGCAGCAGAAGCAACCGGCCTCAATGCCTCTACCGCAGGAGCAACCGACCGCCGTACCCCAGCAAGTGTGGTATCCAGCTCAAATGTCCCAGCAGCGGAAGCAACACACTGCCATGCCACAGCACCAACTGACCCCCATGCCTCAGCAATTATGGCATGTAGCTCAAATGCCCCAGAAGCAACTGGCCCCAATGTCTCAGCAGAATCACTACGAAAGCACTGATGATGGTGCCTCTAGTAGCACTCAGGCCAGCATCGTTGAACAGTCGGGTGTCATCCCAATCTATTCCTACAGTTCCAAATCGCACTACGGGAATGGCAGGACTGTATTCTCCCTAACCCGCTACACTCCTAGGGACGCTATGCCTGTTGACAGTGGAAATGCTCCCAAGGACAGTTTTGTTCGTACTGGTGCACCAAGCGTATATCCATCACTAGTGAAGGATTCTGCAAGGTAATGGTTCACTTTAACCTGCTCTGAACTTTGCTCTCTGAATTTGAAGTCCTTTGTACTAACCATATATCTTTCAACAGGAAAATGTAATGGATTCATCCTCTAGAAGCTAATGGTGAGAATTGTTTTTGACATTTGTTACTTAACATTCTGTGTTGCTGACACTGCATTTCTTTCTGCTTTTGTTTTGACCAGGAAGTATCTGGTGCTCTTGCTACTCTAGCGTGAGGGAGTACATGAACAGTGCTACTTTCAAAAATGTCTCTGTGAAATAATGGTTCTCATGTCCATTGCTTGCTAATTGAGAACAGGTGGTGTGCAGTCTGTAGTAAAAATGACTGCCCAGTTAATTCTTTGTTTTTCTAGTCTTTTACCTTTGCTACTGGCTGTTCAAAATAAAAGCTTGGGTCTACATTTGTCAAGGGGTGAGTTGTCAGACATTCTTCATATGTTCATACTTTAGATGTAGGCATGCATTGTATACAGTGAGACTGTCTTCAACCTCAGTAAGCTAACATATAGGGAATGGTTTTTAGATGGTCAGACCATGGCTCATTTAGCTACTAGAATTGAGTGACCATTTAGTTTCAAACTTGCATTTGGCCTTATACTATAGCCCATACCACAAATAGCAAAGGGTCAAATCAGTTTAGGAGTCTTCCATATCTAGTTGACTCAAATGTTATTTTGGATGCTTCAACCCCTGTTGGCACATCTACCTCCATACTTCTGTTTGTATGGGTTACCTGTCTTACAATTGTGGGGTCATAGAGGGAAATGTAACTATGTTCGGGAGTCAATTTCCCATAATGGTCAGTTTGTAGGCCAAACCGTTCTGAAGCTATAGATGTTTTTGAGACTGCATTTTTGGGGTGTCTGACCAACACCACCGTAGCTCGGCCCCTGTCCACCGCAGATGCGTAAGGGCGACAGGCGGATGCAGTGGATTGAGACGCAGCCCATTAAAAATGTTCTAGCTTCAACTGGATTTTGATGGGCCTTTTACTTTGACTGCCTCAATACTCTTCACCTGTAGCCCATTCCTCCTAGTCCATTTATTGTACCACAGGCTCCTATGGAATGGATTCGGTGTATTTGATTTCTACAATGCCTGGCACGGTTTAACCGATCAATTAACAAATGTATTCTGTATAGACTGTCTTTAAACATGCACATTTTTCTTTACCAATTAATAATCGAACTGCGTAGTATGAGAATTAGGCCCTTAAATGGATCCATTAAGTTCCAAAGAGGAAGCTGGTAGGCACTAACATGACAGTTTAGCTAGCATAAGATGTCACCCAGGACTTTTGGACTAGACATATTTGCCTGTTGTAGTTGACTCTGTTTGGCCAGACTCATGAACATGAATGAAATTGTATATGCATTGAATTTTCTACAAGAAGTTGCACTTTGCTTTTGGACAATCTCTTGTCTAGCATACGTCAACAGACAACTTCATTTAATTTGTCACAGTATGGAATTTTTGGACACGATCTCAATGTGTGTGCAACCTTTTTGCACAACACATTTCTACCGGACCATTGAGGTTGCACCTGCAAAAGCCCCTGGCAGGAACTTCATTAGCCTGCATTAAAAAGTGCTCTTGATTAAGCTCACCCAGGGCAATGGATAGTTAGATTTCCCTCTATAAAACCATTGAATTGGTCCACGATCCTCTAGACCCAAATTGCTACAGACTTAAATCTATCCTACCCTGCCTAAGGTCTTTGAAAGCCAAGTCAGCAAACAGATTACCGACCATTTCGAATCCCACCGTACCTTCTCCGCTATGCAATCTGTTTTCAGAGCTGGTCATGGGTGCACCTCAGCCATGTTCACTACGCGCTGTGGTTGGTTTCCTCTTCTCTTCCAGGTTTTACAGGTAGCTGTGTTTTAACTGACTAGGATAAAAAACATTTTTAATATTTCTTGGATTTGTTGCCTGTTAATTGGAGAGAGAACCTGCTATCCTCCACCCAAAGGTGTGTTTGTATAGCACAAAATAATTCAGTTAAAATAACACTTTGTATAGTGCCAATAACTTATTAAATGATGGCATTTTACTATGCTGAATTGTCTTGGTTCCTAGGTACTTATCGATATAAAAAGACACCAGCTCCTATTCTAAAGCAACAAAAGGAACCGGCTCCTATGCCCCAGCAAGAAGGCCTCCCCTCCCGAGTGGTGCAGCGGTCTAAGGCACTGCATCGCAGCGCTAGAGGCGTCGCTACAGACCCGGGTTCAATCAGGGCTGTATCACAAATGGCTGTGATCGGGAGTCCCATAGGGCAGCGTCGTCCGGGTTAGGGGAGGGTTTGACCGGTGGGCTTTACAAGTAGCCGGTCACTGTAAATAAGAATTTGTTCTTAACTGACTTGCCTAGTTAAAGAAACTAAACTGTCTCTTGTGTCCCAGCACACAAAAGGAACCGGCTCCCATGCACGCCTCGGCAGAAGCAACCAGCTACAATGTCTCAGCAAGTGTGGTGGCTAGCGCAGATATCTTCGGTGAAGCAACCAGCTGCTGTGCCTCAGCAGCTGAAGCAACCAACTGCCATGCAACAGAAGCCTTAGCAAGTGAGGCATCCAGCCCAAATTCAGCCAGCAGCAGAAGCAACTGGCCCCCATTCCTCAGCAAGTGTGGCATCGTGCTCAAATGCCGCAGAAGCAACTGACTGCCATGCCTCAGCACCAGAAGCAACCAGTTGCATGCCACAGAAGCCTCAGCAAGTGTGGCATCCAGCTCTGATGCAAAAGCAACCTAAGCAACCTCCGCGAGTGTGGTATAAAGCTCCAAATCCCCAGCAACTGTGGCATCTGGCTCAAATGCCGCAGCAGCAGAATCAACGGGCCCCTATTCCCCAACAAGTGTGACATCTGGTTTAAATGCCCCAGCAACAAAAGCAACCGGCCACTGAGACTCGGCGGCAGATGCAACCGACCGCCATGCCTTTGCAAGTGTGGAGTCCAGCTTGAATGCAGCAGAAACAACCGACTGCCATGTCTCAGCAGCAGAAGCAACCGGCCCCCATTCCTCAGCAAGTGTGGCATCCTGCTCAAATGCCGCAGAAGCAACTAGATTACTTGTTGGTTATTACTGCATTGTCGGAACTAGAAGCACAAGCATTTCGCTACACTCGCATTAACATCTGCTAACCATGTGTATGTGACAAAAACAATTAGATTTGATTTGGATTTACATAGTGCCAACTAAAGTTTGGTGGAGGAATAATGGTCTGGGGCTGTTTTTGGTGGCTTGGGCAAGACCGCTTTGTTCCAGTGAATGGAAATCTTAACGCTATAGCGTACAGTAACATTCTAGACAATTCTGTGGTTCCAACTGTGGCAACAGTTTGGGGGAAGGCCCTTTGCCGTTTCAGCATGACAATGCCCCTGTGCACAACGCAAGGTCCATACAAAAACAGTTTGGTGTGGAATAATTTGATGGGCCTGCGAAGAGCCGTGACCTCAACCCTATCAAACACCTTTGGGATGAATTGGAACGCCGACTGCGAGCCAGGCCTAATCAATCAACATCAATTTCTGACCTCATTAATGCTGTTGCGGCTGAATTTTATTTTTTTATTTTACCTTTAACTAGGTAAGTCAACAACAAATTCTTATTTTCAACGACGGCCTAGGAACAGTGGGTTAACTGCCTGTCCAGACTTATTCATCAACCTCAGTCTGAGCCTTAGGGAGAGTACTAAGCGAACATAAAACCTCTTAAGGAGGGTGCGAATTTTCGCAGCTTTTTGTTAGAAATCGCGCTACATTTCAGCGTCCTGCTACTCATGCCAGGAATATAGTATATGCATATGATAAGTGTGTGTGTATAGAAAACACTCTGAAGTCTCTAAAACTGGTTAAATCGTGTCTGTAACATAACGTGTTTAGGAGTTAAAATCCTTCGAAAAACTGTTCACAAAAAACACAAAAATAATATCCATCCGCCAGTCAATGTATTGTCTAAGGCTGAAAAAAATACATGGGGATCCCCTGTAAACGCCTACAGCTTCCACACGATGTCGCCAGTGCTGTCATTTTGGGGCTGCTTTATCCTTGGTTTGGTGACGTGTAGGCTCTTCCTTTCTTGGGGCTCACCACAGGATGTTATGAAAGTGAAAACATGGAGTATGATTTCAAGACTTGCTGCTATCGAATACAGATCGCCCCGTGATCAATTTAATAGATTATTAACATTTATTAATACCTAAAGTTGGTTTAGAAAAGTAATTTGAAGTGATTTGTAAAAGTATATAGGCAACTTTTGTAATTTTAAAAAGTGACGTTGCGTCTTGTAAAGGGGCATTTTTCTGGATCAGACCGGTCTTCAGCAAATCACATTTTGGGTATACAATGACGGATTTAATCGGGAAAAAGACCCAATTGTGATGTTTATGTGACATATAGGAGTTCCAAGAAAGAAGCTCGTCAAAGGTAATGTATGTTTTATATTTTATTTCTGCGCCGGCTACCGCAAAATCTGTTGTTTTGTTGACGGTCTGGTATTCGGGGTGTAGCTTCTCATGATAATAGCTTCTCATGCTTTCGCCGAAAAGCATTTTACAAATCTGACTTGGTGGCTAGATTCACAACGAGTGTAGCTTTAATTCAATACCTTGTATGTGTGTTTTAATGAAAGTTTGAGTTTTATCGAAAACAATAGGTTGCGCTCTAAAATTTCCGCTGATTTGATCCCGCCACAGGGACCTCGTCCATAAGAAGTTTTAAGGAATTGTTTTAAAGGTTCAACCATGATCAATTAGCTGCATGAATCTTTGGGACACTTTTAGCTATCAACATTTTATCGCAATGTTTTGATAAAATATTGAATTTTGCCTTTGCTACCATAGCCCACAGAAACACATTGAATAACACCTTTTCATTAATGGAGAAGTTTTGTAGTCTATCCATTATCTTGGTGATGGCACATATTTAACCCTTTATGTATGTTGGCACAACTACCTCCATACTTCCATTAGTTTGTATGGGTTACCTTCAGATGAGTACGTGAAACTTGTTGGGGTCGTAGAGCAAAACGGAACCATGTTTATGAGTCTCCCCTTTCCATAGCGGTCATAATAGTTTGTAGGCCAAACCGTTCAGACGCCACAGACGCTTTCGTGAGAAGATGGAGTTCAGTTATGTCACATGGTCTGACAAACTCAGCTGTAGCTCGGCCCCGTACACCAGATGCGGAAGGGCGACATGGGCAGGCAGATAAAGTGGATTAAGCAGCCCATGCAAAAACCTGATATTTCTAGCTTAAATGTATAGATTTTTGTTGTTGTTTCCCATATTGATTCACATGAGCGTCAATAGATTTTTAACCTATAGCTCATTCTTCCTGCAAGTGCATTAATTGATCCACAGCGTCTTAAAAAGTGGATTCAGTGTACTTTGATCTTTACAATGCCTGGAACGGTTTAAACTATCAATAAACAAAGATATTCCCAAACAGACAACAGAACGTCAATAAAGCCTCCTTCACTCATGTTGCCAAACACCCTCGTAAAACTGACTATCCTACCGATCCTTGACTTCAGTGATGTCATTTACAAAATAGCCTCCAACACTCAGACTGCATCCAATTTGCTATCACAGTGCCATCCGTTTTGTCACCAAAGGCCCATATACTACCAACCACTGCTACCTGTATGCTCTTGTTGGCTGGTCCTCGCTACATGTTCGTCGCCAAACCCACTGGCTCCAGGTCATCTATAAGTCTTTGCTAGGTATAGCTCCGCCTTATCTCAACTCACTGGTCACCATAGCAACACCAAACCCTAGCACGCGCTCCAGCAGGTATATTTCACTGGTCAGCCCCAAAACCAACACCTCCTTTGGCCACCTTTCCTTCCAGTTCTCTGCTGCCAATGACTGGAACGAATTGCAAAAGTCACTGAAATTGGAGACTTATGTCTCCCTCACTAACTATAAGCATCGGCTGTCAGAGCAGCTTACCGATCGCTGCAGCTGTACACAGCCCATCTGTAAATAGCCCATCCAACCAACTACCTACCTCATCTCCATGTTTGTTTTTGTTTATCTGGTCTTTTGCACACCAGTATTTCAACTTGCACATCCTCATCTGCACATATATCACTCCAGTGTAAATTGCTAAATTGTAATTACTTTGTCACTATTGGCCTATTTATTGTCGTACTTCCTTACTTCATTTGCATACACTGTATAAAGATTTTTCTATTGTATTATTGACTGTACGTTTGTTTATCCCATGTGTATCTGTGTGGTTGCTTTTGCCTCACTGCTTTGCTTTATCTTGGCCAGGTCGCAGTTGTAAATGAGAACTTGTTCTCAACTGGCCTAACTGGTTAAATAATGTCGAAATAAGAACAAGTCCATTTATCTAAACCAAGTATTGTTGGTGAAATCATCTAACTACATAGTATGAGAACTCAGACCTTAAATGGATCCATTTAAGTTCCAATGATGAAGCCGGCAAGGCACTAGCAGGGAAGCTTAGCTAGCATAATGTGTCACATGGATCTCATTTCACAAACATTGACACAAATTAGCACAATTGCCTGCTGTAGTCGACTGCCTGTTTGGCCAAAGACTCATGACACGGGATGAAATTGTATATGCATTCTTTGTGAGACACAGAGTAGGTGAACGGATGATCTCCACATGTCTGGTTCCCACCATGAAGCATGGAGGACTAGGTGTGATGGTGTGGGGGTGCTTTGCTGGTGACATGGTCTGTGATTTATTTAGAATTCAAGGTACAATGGCTACCACACTATTCTGTAGCTATACGCTATCCCATCTGGTTTGCGCTTAGTGGGACTATCGTTTGTTTTTCAATAGGACAAATGACCCAACACATCGCCAGGCTGTGTAAGGTCTATTTGGCCAAGAAGGAGAGTGATGGAGGGCTGCATCAGATGACCTGGCCTCCACAATCACCCGACCTCAACCCAATTGATATGGTTTGGCATGAGTTGGACCATAGAGTGAAGGAAAAGCAGCCAACAAGTGCTCAGCACATGTTCGAACTCCTTCAAGACTGTTGAAAAAGCATTTCAGATGAAGCTGGTTCAGAGAATGCCAAGAGTGTGCAAAGCTGTCATCAAGGCAAAGTGAGGCTACTTTGAAAAATCTAAAATATATTTTTGCACAACACACTTCTACCGGACGACTGAGGGTGCACCTGCAAAAGCCCCTGGCAGGATCTTAGTTAGCATGAAATAAAGGTGCACTTGATTAAGCTCACCCAGTGCACTGGGTAGGTAGAGTTCACTCTTTGAAACCATTGGCTTTGTCCATGAATGCGCAAACCCTTAAGCACACCAGCTGAATGAAATCAAGTGCACCTAATCTCAATTGGGAAATTGGACCAATGGAAATTATGTTCAGTGGCTTGCAGATGTACCTAATTAACCAGCCAGATTAGAAGGGTCTAGGATTCCTTTGTAAGGCGCAGCAAAAAAGACAATCAGATACAATATCAGGGATCTTCTGGTAAGGCTTCTGGCTACCATTAGTTCTGAATAGAGAGGATTTGATGAGAAAAATGGCTGTGAGTTTTGAAATGTCTTTGAGGTAAGTTGTATGGCTCTAGTTTGATTCCCTTGTCTTCCATGTTTTTAAAGGTATTTAACTGACTAGGATATTTTTATTTAGAATTTCTTGGATTTGTTGCCTGCTAATTGGAGGGATAACCTGTTATCCTCCACCTAAAGGTGTGTTTTGTTCTGCACATATAATTCAGTAAAAGTAACACTGTATAAATAGCAGAACTTCAAATGATGGCATTTTACAATTTGAAACGTTCTTTTCTTTCAAAGGTAATTATAGATATATTCCCCAAAATCATTTAAAAGGAATTGGCGACAATGCAGCGGTAGCTACCGGATCCCGTGCCTCGGCAGGTGAAGCTACCGGATCCCGTGCCTCGGCAGGTGAAGCAGCCACCCGTAATGCCACTGCAAGCATCACGACTGGCCCAAATACCTTAGGTGGAGCAACCGGATCCCGTGCCTCAGAAGCAGTCACCCACAATGCCTCAGCAAGTGTCACGACTGGCCCAAATACCTTAGCTGAAGCAACTGGCCATGGTGCCTCGGTAGTGGAAACAACTGGACACAGTGCCATGCCAGCGGCCACCCATAATGCCTCGGAAGTGGCCACCCACAATGCTTCATCAAGCGTAACGACTGGCCTAAATACCTTAGCTGAAGCAACTGGCCACAATGCTTCATCAAGCGCCATGACTGGCCCAAATGCCTTAGGTGAAGCAGCTGGCCATAGTGCCTCGGCAGCGGAAGCAACTGGCCACAGTGCCGCGCAAGCTGCCACCCAGAATGCCTCGGGAAGTGTGGCAACTGGCCCAAATACCTTAGCTGAAGCAACTGGCCACAATGCTTCATCAAGCGTCACGACTGGCTTAAATACCTTAGCTGAAGCAACTGGCCACAATGCTTCATCAAGTGCCACGACTGGCCCAAATGCCTTAGGTGAAGCAACTGGCCATGGTGCCTCGGTAATGGAAGCAACTGGACACAGTGCCATGCAGCGGCCACCTATAATTGCCTCGGAAGCGCGGCCACCCACAATGCTTCATCAAGCGTCACTGGACTGGCCAATACCTGGTGGACATATTTCCGACCCAAGTGCCTTCAGCAGAAGCAGCAACCCATAATACCTCAGAACGTGCCACGAACTGGCCCAAATGCCTTACGATGAAGACGCTGGACCACAGTGCCTCCGGCAGCGGAAGCAACTGTCCACAGTGCCATGCAATTGCGGCAACCCATATGCTTCATTCAAGGTAACGGCACTGGCCCAAATACATTAGGTGGAAGAAACCGGGCCACGGAATCATCAAGTCGGTACCTCATCTCAATACTGGTTCAATAATTCCTCTGCGGGAAGCCACAGGCGCCCATTGACTCGGGCGGAAGCCACAGGCGACCTCTGCCTCGGCGGAAGCCACAGGCGCCTTGCCTCGGCGGAAGCCACAGGCGCCCTTGCCTCGGCGGAAGCCACAGGCGCCCTTGCCTCGGCGGAAGCCACAGGGCCCTTGCCCGGCGGAAGCCACAGGCGCCCTTGCCTCTGCGGAAGCCACAGGCGCCCTGCCTTGCTCTGCGGAAGCCACAGGCGCCCTTGCCTCTGCGGAAGCCCCAGGCGCCTTGCCTCTGCGGAAGCCACAGGCGCCTTGCCTCTGCGGAAGCCACAGGCGCCCTTGCCTCTGCGGAAGCCACAGGCGCCCTTGCCTCTGCGGAAGCCACAGGCGCCCTTGCCTCTGCGGAAGCCACAGGCGCCCTTGCCTCGCGGAAGCCACAGGCGCCCTTGCCTCTGCGGAAGCCACAGGCGCCCTTGCCTTGCGGCGGAAGCCACAGGCGCCCTGCCTCTGCGGAAGCCACAGGCGCCCTTGCCTCTGCGGAAGCCACAGGCGCCCTTGCTCTGCGGAAGCCACAGGCGCCTTGCC
>NW_022264046.1:0-7500 GCF_002021735.2 Oncorhynchus kisutch
AATGGTAGGCCCATTCCATGGTATGCCCATTCCATATAGGCCCATTCCATTGTAGGCCACCATTGTAGCCCATTCCATTGTAGGCCCATTCCATGTAGGCCCATTCCATTGTAGGCCCATTCCATGGTAGGCCCATTCCATGGTAGGCCCATTCCATGGTAGGCCCATTCCATTGTAGGCCCATTCCATTGTAGGCCCATTCCATTGTAGGCCCATTCCATTGTAGGCCCATTCCATGGTAGGCCCATTCCATTGTAGGCCCATTCCATTGTAGGCCCATTCCATGGTAGTCAATTCCTGAATTGACTAAAGTGGAAACTGAGCAACCCCAACCCTGCATGGAAGAGATACAGACTAGACACCCCTCTGATCTCTAAACCAAGGATCATTGGTCAATGTCGGGTTATAACAAATATCCAGTTGAAGTCAGATGTTTACATCCACTTAGGTTGGAGTCATTAAAACTAGTTTACATCCACTTAGGTTGGAGTCATTAAAACTCATTTACATCCACTTAGGTTGGAGTCATTAAAACTAGTTTACATCCACTGAGGTTGGAGTCATTAAAACTCATTTACATCCACTTAGGTTGGAGTCATTAAACTAGTTTACATCCACTTAGGTTGGAGTCATTAAAACTAGTTTACATCCACTGAGGTTGGAGTCATTAAAACTCATTTACATCCACTTAGGTTGGAGTCATTAAAACTCATTTACATCCACTTACCCACTTAGGTTGGAGTCATTAAAACTAGTTTACATCCACTGAGGTTGGAGTCATTAAAACTCATTTACATCCACTTAGGTTGGAGTCATTAAAACTAGTTTACATCCACTTAGGTTGGAGTGCATTAAAACTAGTTTACATCCACTGATGTTGGAGTCATTAAAACTCATTTACATCCACTTAGGTTGGAGTCATTAAAACTCATTTACATCCACTTAGGTTGGAGTCATTAAAACCTAGTTTACATCCACTGAGGTTGGAGTCATTAAAAACTCATTTACATCCACTTAGGTTGGAGTCATTAAAACTCATTTACATCCACTGAGGTTGGAGTCATTAAAACTCATTTTTCAACCACTCCACAAATGTCTGTCAACAAACTATAGTTTTGGCAAGTCGGTTAGGACATCTGCTTTGTGCATGACACAAGTAATTTTTCCAACAATTGGTTTAAAGACAGATTATTTCACATTGTATTTCACATTGTATCACAATTCCAGTGGGTCAAAGTTTACATACACTAAGTTGACTGTGCCCTTTAACTTTTTATGGCTGCAGGGGCAGTATTGAGTAGCTTGGATGAAAAGGTGCCCATTGTAAACGGCCAGCTACTCAGTCTCAGTTGCTAATATATGCATATTATTATTAGTATTGGATAGAAAACAATCTAAAGTTTATAAAAACTGTCACAATATGGTCTGTGAGTATAACAGAACTGATTTTACAGGCAAAACCCTGAGGAAAATCAAAACAGGAAGTGGCTTCTATTTTGAAAACTCCATATTCATAAAAATAAAAATAATCTTATGGAACAAAAGGAACATTTGTTGTGTAACTGGGAGTCTCGTGAGTAAAACATCCGAAGATCATCAAGGTAAACGATTCATTTGATTGCTTTTCTGATTTTCGTGACCAAGCTTCCTGATGCTAAGTGTACTTAATGTTTGTCGTGCGATCGATAAACTTACACAAAAGCTTGGATTGCTTTTGCCGTAAAGCATCATTTCAAAATCTGAGACGACAGGTGGATTAACAAAGGGATAAGCTGTGTTTCCTATATTGCCACTTGTGATTTTCATGAATATAAATATTTGTAGTAATATTTATTGAATGTAGCGCTATGCTATTCAGCGGTTATTGATGACACTTATCCCGATATCGGGATTGCAGCCATAACAAGTTAAACAGCTTGGAAATTCCAGAAAATGATGTCATGGCTTTAGAAGCATCTGATAGGCTAATCATTTGAGTCAATTGGAGGTGTACCTGTGGATGTATTTCAAGGTCTACCTTCAAACTCAGTGCCTCTTTGCTTGACATCATGGGGAAAATCAAAAGAAATCAGCCAAGACCCCAGAAAAAAAATTGTAGACCTCCACAAGTCTGGTTCATCCTTGGGGGCAATTTTCAAACGCCTGAAGGTACCATGTTCATCTGTACAAAAATAAGTTCGCAAGTATAACAGCATGGGACCACGCAGATGTCATACCGCTCAGGAATGAGACGTGTTCGGTCTCCTAGAGATGAACGTACTTTGGTGCGAAATGTACAAATCAATCCCAGAAACAACAGCAAAGGACCTTGTGAAGATGCTGGAGGAAACAGATACAAAAGTATCTATATCCACAGTAAAATTAGTCCTATATCGACATAACCTGAATGGCTGCTCAGCAAGGAAGAAGCCACTGCTCCAAAGCCGCCATAAAAAAGCCAGACTACAGTTTGCAACTGCACATGGGGACAAAGATCGTACTTTTGGAGAAATGTCCTCTGGTCTGATGAAACAAAAATGGACTGTTTGGCCATAATGACCATTGTTATGTTTGAAGGAAAAGGGGATGCTTGCAAGCTGAAGAACACCATCCCAAAAGTGAAGAACGGGGTTGGCAGTATCATGTTGTGGGGTGCTTTGCTGCATGGAGGGCCAGGTGCACTTCACAAAATTGATGGCATCATGAGGACGGAAAATTATGTGGATGTATTGAAGCAACATCTCAAGGTATCAGTCAGGAAGTTAAGCTTGATCGCAAATGGGTCTTCCAAATGGCAATGACCCCAAGCATACTTCCAAGTTGGGCCAAATGGCTTAATGACAACAAAGTCAAGGTATTGGGAGTGGTCATCACAAAGCCCTGACCTCAATCCCATAGAAATCTGTGGGCAGAGCTGAAAAAGAGTGTGTGAGCAAAGAGGCCTACAAACCTGACTCAGTTACAACAACCAGCTCTGTCAGGAGGAATGGGCCAAAATTGACCCAACTTATTTTGGGAAGCTTGTTGAAGGCTACCCGAAACATTTGACCCAAGTTAAACTATTTAAAAGGCAATGCTTCCAAATACTAATTGAGTGTATGTAAACTTCTGACCCACTGGGAATATGATGAAATAAATAAAAGCTGAAATAAATCATTCTATCTACAATTATTCTGACATTTCACATTCTCAAAATAAACTGGTGATCCTAGCTGACCTAAAACAGAGAATTTCTTACTAGGATTAAATGTCAGCAATTGTGAAAAACTGAGTGTAAATATATTTGGCTAAGGTGTATGTAAACTTCCGACTTCAACTGTATCAAATATCCTGTGGCTCTGACTAGGGAGAGATAAACCTATCAATCTAGTGGGATTGGACTTTTCACTGTCTGAAAGTCCCTGAAACAGGAACCAGATGTGGAAGAGAAATGTAACACTGACATTGTAGCACTCACAGCTTTCCTTGAAAACTAAAATTGAGACATTTATGATATACATATATTTTAGAGGCTATTAAAAGAGAAAATGTGTATAAAACCTGTGTAAACTGTATTTATAATTATATTACACAATTTCTGATATATCACATGCCTTACTTTGATTTTCCTGCATAAGCAAAATGATGCTTATCCCTCTACTGCCATTCATTCACATTAGACTGGTTTGGATTACTCTCTGACCAATATGGCTAACATTTAACCCCATTCTGGAACTTTGAGGGTTTATGACATAACCCCTCTAGTAATTTAATAGGATCTCTATGGTGTGTGTAACCATGTGTGTGTGTGTGTATGTGTGTGTGTCTCTCTCTGGGAAGAAGCCACTGCAGCAGGGCCTGGGAGGGGTGCAGTAGCTAGATCAGTAGCAGCCTCATCGTAGCTCTGCACTAGGCAGAGACGGCACTGAGGAACCCACAGGGACCGCAGACGATACTTCCCGCTTCCTACTTCCTAGTGTCTTCCCTCCCTTCCCTGCTTCCTAATCACAGTGCTCTGACATCACCACAGCCTCATCGTTCCCAGTGTCTTCCCTCCCTTCCCTGCTTCCTAATCACAGTGCTCTGACATCACCACAGCCTCATCATTCCCAGTGTCTTCCCTGCTTCCTAATCACAGTGCTCTGACATCACCACAGCCTCATCATTCCCAGTGTCTTCCCTCCCTTCCCTGCTTCCTAATCACAGTGCTCTGACATCACCACAGCCTCATCATTCCCCAGTGTCTTCCCTCCATTCCCTGTTCCCTAATCACAGTGCTCTGACATCACCACAGCCTCATCATTCCCAGTGTCTTCCCTGCTTCCTAATCACAGTGCTCTGACATCACCACAGCCTCATCATTCCCAGTGTCTTCCCTCCCTTCCCTGCTTCCTAATCACAGTGCTCTGACATCACCACAGCCTCATCATTCCCAGTGTCTTCCCTGCTTCCTAATCACAGTGCTCTGACATCACCACAGCCTCATCGTTCCCAGTGTCTTCCCTGCTTCCTAATCTCAGTGCTCTGACATCACCACAGCCTCATCGTTCCCAGTGTCTTCCCTGCTTCCTAATCACAGCGCTCTGACATCATCACAGCCTCATCATTCCCAGTGTCTTCCCTGCTTCCTAATCACAGCGCTCTGACATCATCACAGCCTCATCATTCCCAGTGTCTTCCCTCCATTCCCTGTTCCCTAATCACAGTGCTCTGACATCACCACAGCCTCATCATTCCCAGTGTCTTCCCTGCTTCCTAATCACAGTGCTCTGACATCACCACAGCCTCATCATTCCCAGTGTCTTCCCTCCCTTCCCTGCTTCCTAATCACAGTGCTCTGACATCACCACAGCCTCATCATTCCCAGTGTCTTCCCTGCTTCCTAATCACAGTGCTCTGACATCACCACAGCCTCATCGTTCCCAGTGTCTTCCCTGCTTCCTAATCTCAGTGCTCTGACATCACCACAGCCTCATCGTTCCCAGTGTCTTCCCTGCTTCCTAATCACAGCGCTCTGACATCATCACAGCCTCATCATTCCCAGTGTCTTCCCTGCTTCCTAATCACAGCGCTCTGACATCATCACAGCCTCATCATTCCCAGTGTCTTCCCTCCCTTCCCTGCTTCCTAATCTCAGTGCTCCGACATCAGCCTCATGGCAGGGGGGGTGGGAACAGGGAACAGAGGAGAGGAGGATTGGGGATTTACTCTACTCTACTCACTGGATCCTGACATTTTGTGTCAGCCTGCCAGGCAGACAGAGAGGCAGGCAGGAGAGAGGCAGACAACCAGAGGCAGGCAGAGAGGCAGAGAGGCAGAGAGACAAGCAGGCAGAGAGGCAGGCAAGGCAGAGGGGCAGGTAGGCAGAGGCAGGTAGGCAGACAGAGAAGCAGGTAGGCAGACAGACAGAGAGGCAGGCAGAGAGGCAGACAGGCAGACAGAGAGGAAGGCAAACAGACAGAGAGGCAGGCAGACAGATAGGCAGGCAGGCAGCCCATGTATTTTTAACTCTGTGTCTCCATGGAAACCAACACATATGCTGGGAGCGTTGCTCCCCTGCTGGGATGAGTGTGCTGTGGCGTGCATGTGTGTGTGCAGGGACTCGACTCATCCTCTCTGAGCTGGCTAGGGGGAATCACAGCACAACACAACACGACACGACTACTGCCTCTCTCTCAACGAGAGACAGAGGTGGAAGCCTGCTGCAGTCTCCCTGCCTTGCCTCTACCACAAGACTCAAAGAGGGAGGAGGGACGGAGGGAGCAGGGAGGAGGGAGGGGCTGGTTAAGGTGGGAGGGAGGGAGGGGCGGGTTAGGGTGGGAGGGAGGGAGGGAGGGGCTGGTTGGGGTGGGAGGGAAGTAGGAAGGGAGGGAGGGAAGGGCGGGTTAGGGTGGGAGGGAGGGAGGGGCGGGTTGGGGTGGGAGGGAGGTAGGAAGGGATGGAGGGAGGGAGGGAAGGGCAGGTTATGGTGGGAGGGAGGGGGGGGCGGGTTGGGGTGGGAGGGAGGGAGGTAGGAAGGGAGGGAGGGAAGGGCGGGTTAGGGTGGGAGGGAGGGAGGGGCGGGTGGTTGGGGTGGGAGTGAGGTAGGACGGGAGGGAGGAAGGGCGGGTTAGGGTGGGAGGGAGGGAGGGGCGGGTTGGGGTGGGAGGGAGGGAGGTAGGAAGGGAGGGAGGGAAGGGCGGGTTAGGGTGGGAGGGGCGGGTTGGGGTGGGAGGGAGGTAGGAAGGGAGAGAGGGAAGGGCGGGTTAGGGTGGGAGGGAGGGGCGGGTTAGGGTGGGAGGGAGTATGGAAGGGAGGAAGGAGGGAGGGGTGGGGGAGGGAGGGAGGAGTTAGGGAGGAGTTAGGGAGGGTTAGTGAAGCTAAGACATGAACCAACCGTACATCATCATCAGGGTGAATTTAAACACCAACCCAAAGGTACACATTACAAGTAATGCCAAGGTTGTTCAACCCTCCGGAGATCACAGCAACATACACTGGCAAACAACACGTGGATTCAACATGCAATAGGATTGTGAAAAAGTTAGTTGAGCAAAACTCACAATCCTATTGCAGCTGGTTGTCTTAACCTTGTACGTTGAATCAACATATTGTTTGCCCCTGTGTACTAAAACGTATGCATTCAAGGCACTGTAAGTCACAAGGGGATACACACCTGTTATGTAGCATGAGAACGTAATGACTCTCTCCAGCCCTCTGATCAGACTCACACAGGAAGTCAAGGCTTTTAGCTTTGGACAAATGATGAGGAAAGAAGAAGACACCGTCCATAGACATCCACTATAGAATACACCGTCCATAGACATCCACTGTAGAATACACCGTCCATAGACATCCACTATAGAATACACCGTCCATAGACACCTACTATAGAATACACCGTCCATAGACATCCACTATAGAATACACCGTCCATAGACATCCACTATAGAATACACCGTCCATAGACATCTACTGTAGAATACACCGTCCATAGACATCCACACCGTCCATAGACATCCACTATAGAATACACCGTCCATAGACATCCACTATAGAATACACCGTCCATAGACATCCACTATAGAATACACCGTTCATAGACATCCACACCGTCCATAGACATCCACTATAGAATACACCGTCCATAGACATCTACTATAGAATACACCGTCCATAGACATCCACTATAGAATACACCGTCCATAGACATCCACTATAGAATACACCGTTCATAGACATCCACACCGTCCATAGACATCCACTATAGAATACACCGTCCATAGACATCCACTATAGAATACACCGTCCATAGACATCCACACCGTCCATAGACATCCACTATAGAATACACCGTCCATAGACATCAACTATAGAATACACCGTCCATAGACATCCACTATAGAATACACCGTCATAGACATCCACTATAGAATACACCGTCCATAGACATCCACTATAGAATACACCGTCCATAGACATCCACTATAGAATACACCGTCCATAGACATCCACTATAGAATACACCGTCCATAGACATCCACTATAGAATACACCGTCCAT
>NW_022264046.1:10000-17500 GCF_002021735.2 Oncorhynchus kisutch
CATGGAGACAGTGTGTGAACTCCGGCTCCCACAGCAGTGGACAGCAGTCATGCTCAACGTGTCCTCATCGTTGTTCAGTATAATACTGATATTTACAGCCAGTACAGGCTGTTCTCTATACTTGGGGAGTGATGACAGTGTCTATATGAATAGCCGATGACGATCTATAAATACATCAAATGCATATGTTTCCTTTATTGCCAGATGTGCATCCAGTATAGAAAACATACAGAAACCAGGCTAGCTATGAAACATACAGAAACCAGGCTAGCTATGAAACATACAGAAACCAGGCTAGCTATGAAACATACAGAAACCAGGCTAGCTATGAAACATACAGAAACCAGGCTAGCTATGAAACATACAGAAACCAGGCTAGCTATGAAACATACAGAAACCAGGCTAGCTATGAAACATACAGAAACCAGGCTAGCTATGAAACATACAGAAACCAGGCTAGCTATGAAACATACAGAAACCAGGCTAGCTATGAAACATACAGAAACCAGGCTAGCTATGAAACATAGTAATACAGCTGTTAGTGAGGGAGGGCATGCGTGTGCTTACTGACAGTGAAAACATTACTCCAGTCACTTCCACTAATACAACAACACTTCAAAGACAAGCAGTCATACACATTTTCTTTAGGAAAAGTCCTTTTCTAGGTCTCATTAACACTTGTTATCTTCAGTCCCACCACATATACCTCTAGGCGAGCTAGTCCAATATCTGATGTTGGATAAAGCTAGACTAGGTTAAGGTTAAGGCTAGTCCAATATCTGATGTTGGATAAAGCTAGACTAGGTTAAGGTTAAGGCTAGTCCAATATCTAATGTTGGATAAAGCTAGACTAGGTTAAGGTTAAGGCTAGTCCAATATCTGATGTTGGATAAAGCTAGACTAGGTTAAGGTTAAGGCTAGTCCAATATCTGATGTTGGATAAAGCTAGACTAGGTTAAGGTTAAGGCTAGTCCAATATCTGATGTTGGATAAAGCTTGACTAGGTTAAGGTTAAGGCTAGTCCAATATCTGATGTTGGATAAAGCTAGACTAGGTTAAGGTTAAGGCTAGTCCAATATCTAATGTTGGATAAAGCTAGACTAGGTTAAGGTTAAGGCTAGTCCAATATCTAATGTTGGATAAAGCTAGACCAGGTTAAGGTTAAGGCTAGTCCAATATCTAATGTTGGATAAAGCTAGACTAGGTTAAGGTTAAGGCTAGTCCAATATCTGATGTTGGATAAAGCTAGACTAGGTTAAGGTTAAGGCTAGTCGAATATCTAATGTTGGATAAAGCTAGACCAGGTTAAGGCTAATCCAATATCTAATGTTGGCTAAAGTTAAGGCTAGTCCAAAATCTAATGTTGGATAAAGCTAGACTAGGTTAAGGCTAGTCCAATAGGCTAGCCTCCTTCACTCATGTGGCCAAACATACCCTCGTAAAACTGACTATCCTACCGTTCCTTGACTTCGGCAATGTCATTTACAAAATAGCCTCCTCCAACACTCTACCCAGCAAATTGGATGTAGTCTGTCACAGTGCCATCCGTTTTGTCACCAAAGCCCCATATACTACCCACCACTGCGACCTGTATGCTCTCGTTGGCTGGCCTTCTCTACATATTCGTCGCCAAACCCACTGGCTCCAGGTCATCTATAAGTCTTTGCTAAGTCTTTGATAAGCCCCGCCTTATCTCAGCTCACTGGTCACCATAGCAACACCCACCCGTAGCACGCGCTTCAGCAGGTATATTTCACTGGTCAACCCCAAAGCCAACACTTCCTTTGGCTGCCTTTCCTTCCAGTTCTCTGCTGCCAATGACTGGAGCGAATTGCAAAAATCACTGAAGCTGGAGGCTTATATCTCACTCTCTAACTTTAAGCATCAGCTGTCAGAGCAGCTTACCGATCACTATACCTGTACACAGCCCATCAGTAAATAGCACATCCAACTACCTCATCCCCATATTGTTACTTATCCTCTTTTGCATCCCAGTATCTCTACTTGCACATTCATCTTCTGGACATCTATCACTCCAGTGTTAATTAGCTAAATTGTAAATATTTTGCCTCCATGGCCTAGTTATTGCCATACCTCCCTACTCCTCTACATTTGCACTCACTGTCCATACATTTATCTGTTGTGTTATTGACCCTACGTTTGTTTATGTGTAACTCTGTGTTGTTGTCTTTGTCGCACTGCTTTGTTTTATCTTGGCCAGGTCGCAGTTGTAAATGAGAACTTGTTTTCAACTGGCCTACCTGGTTAAATAAAGGTGAAATTAAGAAATAAAAATACAAATCTGATGTTGGCTGATGTTAGGTTCATGTTAAGGCTAGTCTAATATCTAATGTTGGATAAGGTTAAGGCTAGTCTAATATCTAATGTTGGATAAGGTTAAGGCTAGTCTAATATCTAATGTTGGATAAGGTTAAGGCTAGTCTAATATCTAATGTTGGATAAGGTTAAGGCTAGTCTAATATCTAATGTTGGATAAGGTTAAGGCTAGTCTAATATCTAATGTTAGATAAGGTTAAGGCTAGTCTAATATCTAATGTTGGATAAGGTTAAGGCTAGTCTAATATCTAATGTTGGATAAGGTTAAGGCTAGTCTAATATCTAATGTTGGATAAGGTTAAGGCTAGTCTAATATCTAATGTTAGATAAGGTTAAGGCTAGTCTAATATCTAATGTTGGATAAGGTTAAGGCTAGTCTAATATCTAATGTTGGATAAGGTTAAGGCTAGTCTAATGTTGGATAAGGTTAAGGCTAGTCTAATATCTAATGTTGGATAAGGTTAAGGCTAGTCTAATATCTAATGCTGGATAAGTTTAAGGCTAGTCTAATATCTAATGCTGGATAAGGTTAAGGCTGGTCTAATTTTGGATAAGGTTAAGGCTAGTCTAATATCTAATGTTGGATAAGGTTAAGGCTAGTCTAATATCTAATGTTGGATAAGGTTAAGGCTAGTCTAACATCTAATGTCAGCTAAGATTAAGGCTAGTCCAATATCTGATGTTGGATAAGGTTAAGGCTGGTCTAATATTGGATAAGGTTAAGGCTAGTCTAATATCTAATGCTGGATAAGGTTAAGGCTGGTCTAATATTGGATAAGGTTAAGGCTAGTCTAATATCTAATGTTAGATAAGGTTAAGGCTAGTCTAATATTGGATAAGGTTAAGGCTAGTCTAATATCTAATGCTGGATAAGGTTAAGGCTAGTCTAATATTGGATAAGATTAAGGCTAGTCTAATATCTAATGCTGGATAAGGTTAAGGCTAGTCTAATATCTAATGTTGGATAAGGTTAAGGCTAGTCTAATATCTAATGTTGGATAAGGTTAAGGCTAGTCTAATATCTAATGTCGGCTAAGATTAAGGCTAGTCCAATATCTGATGTTGGATAAGGTTAAGGCTGGTCTAATATTGATAAGGTTAAGGCTAGTCTAATATCTAATGCTGGATAAGGTTAAGGCTGGTCTAATATTGGATAAGGTTAAGGCTAGTCTAATATCTAATGTTAGATAAGGTTAAGGCTAGTCTAATATTGGATAAGGTTAAGGCTAGTCTAATATCTAATGCTGGATAAGGTTAAGGCTAGTCTAATATCTAATGCTGGATAAGGTTAAGGCTAGTCTAATATCTAATGCTGGATAAGGTTAAGGCTAGTCTAATATCTAATGTTAGATAAGGTTAAGGCTAGTCTAATATTGGATAAGGTTAAGGCTAGTCTAATATCTAATTCTGGATAAGGTTAAGGCTAGTCTAATATCTAATGCTGGATAAGGTTAAGGCTAGTCTAATATCTAATGCTGGATACGATTAAGGCTAGTCTAATATCTAATGCTGGATAAGGTTAAGGCTAGTCTAATATCTAATGCTGGATAAGGTTAAGGCTAGTCTAATATCTAATGTTGGATATGATTAAGGCTAGTCTAATATCTACTGTTGGATAAGGTTAAGGCTAGTCTAATATCTAATGTTGGATAAGGTTAAGGCTAGTCTAATATCTAATGTTGGATAAGGTTAAGGCTAGTCTAACATCTAATGTCGGCTAAGATTAAGGCTAGTCCAATATCTGATGTTGGATAAGGTTAAGGCTGGTCTAATATTGGATAAGGTTAAGGCTAGTCTAATATCTAATGCTGGATAAGGTTAAGGCTGGTCTAATATTGGATAAGGTTAAGGCTAGTCTAATATCTAATGTTAGATAAGGTTAAGGCTAGTCTAATATTGGATAAGGTTAAGGCTAGTCTAATATCTAATGCTGGATAAGGTTAAGGCTAGTCTAATATCTAATGTTGGATAAGGTTAAGGCTAGTCTAATATCTAATGCTGGATAAGTTTAAGGCTAGTCTACTATCTAATGCTGGATAAGGTTAAGGCTGGTCTAATATTGGATAAGGTTAAGGCTAGTCTAATATCTAATGTTGGATAAGGTTAAGGCTAGTCTAATATCTAATGTTGGATAAGGTTAAGGCTAGTCTAATATCTAATGTCGGCTAAGATTAAGGCTAGTCCAATATCTGATGTTGGATAAGGTTAAGGCTGGTCTAATATTGGATAAGGTTAAGGCTAGTCTAATATCTAATGCTGGATAAGGTTAAGGCTGGTCTAATATTGGATAAGGTTAAGGCTAGTCTAATATCTAATGTTAGATAAGGTTAAGGCTAGTCTAATATTGGATAAGGTTAAGGCTAGTCTAATATCTAATGCTGGATAAGGTTAAGGCTAGTCTAATATCTAATGCTGGATAAGGTTAAGGCTAGTCTATTATCTAATGTTGGATAAGGTTAAGGCTAGTCTAATATCTAATGTTAGATAAGGTTAAGGCTAGTCTAATATTGGATAAGGTTAAGGCTAGTCTAATATCTAATGCTGGATAAGGTTAAGGCTAGTCTAATATCTAATGCTGGATAAGGTTAAGGCTAGTCTAATATCTAATGCTGGATACGATTAAGGCTAGTCTAATATCTAATGCTGGATAAGGTTAAGGCTAGTCTAATATCTAATGCTGGATAAGGTTAAGGCTAGTCTAATATCTAATGTTGGATATGATTAAGGCTAGTCTAATATCTACTGTTGGATAAGGTTAAGGCTAGTCTAATATCTGATGTTGGATAAGGTTAAGTCTAGTCTAATATCTGATGTTGGATAAGGTTAAGGCTAGTCTAATATCTAATGTTGGATATGATTAAGGCTAGTCCGATATCTACTGTTGGATAAGGTTAAGGCTAGTCCAATATCTGATGTTGGCTAAGGTTAAGGCTAGTCCGATATCTGATGTTGGCTAAAGCTAGGCTAGGATAAGGCTAGTCCAATAGCAACCAGATGGCTGTAGTCCAAGCCGACTTTGAAAACTGACAGACCATGTGACTATGACTGTGTTGGTGAGTTCAAAGCACAAGTAATAAACTCCACAGAGCCTGTTAAATCTGCTGGCCAAATCCCTGGCTCCTGGTTCGCTTTGCCCAGGATTCAATTTCAAAATGAAGACTTTGCCACTAAATCTCTCAGAAATGAGAAGACTACTACAGCCAATCACAACACTGGTAAAGCCTTGGAAGATCGTGCCAAACGTAAATGAAAACCAGTAGGTTTCTGATTACACAGTGTGTCCCCCAAAGTGCACAATTTTTTTTGTGGTGCACAATTTTTTTGGCCAGGGTTCATAGGGGTCTGGTCAAAAAAGTGCACTCTATAGGGAATAGGGTGCCATTTGGGACACATTAAACAGTGTTGGGTTCTCATCCTCTTAACTGCCTCTCCCTACCAGGCTATCTATCTGTCTGTTGTGGCATGTTGTGATGTAATGACATGGTGTAGCTAACTGACGATCAAAGACATCCCATGCAGAATATTGGTGGAGGGAGTTAAGGGAGTTAGGGGAGTATGGGAACTGTGGGGATGACAAGTCAGCGCCCCATCTCTTGTTAATGGAGCTGTTTACAATTATATAGAAAAAAATATTTTATTATTGTACTACCTTCCCATAATTCTACATGGTTCTGACTTGTTCCCTCTATGCCCAGAATATCTTACATAGTGACACCTGCGGCGTCTGGAGTTAACACATGGAGCTCTTTAAAAGCTCCTGAAAATGTGAAAATAAAATTCAGGATTTTGAAGGTCCAACATCTGGCCTCGTATTAGGTCCAACATCTGGCCTTGTATCCCTGTAAGAGTTCGGAATAGCTTCCAGAAACCAGGGAACCCCAATGACAGCTTCTAGTACCCAGGAATAGCTTCCAGAATTCAGGGATAGCTTCTAGAAACCAGGCATAGCTTCCAGGACCAAGGGATAGCTTCTGGAACCCAAGACTTCTTGAACCCAGGAATAGCTCTATAACCCAGGGATAGCTTCTAGAACCCAGCGATAGCTTCCAGAACCCAGCGATAGCTTCTAGATCCCAGATATAGTTTCCAGAACCCAGGGATAGCTGTTAGAAACCAGGGATATCTGATAGAACCCAGTGATAGCTCCAGAACCCAGGGATAGGTGTTAGAAAACAGGGATAGTGTAACGGATGTCGTCTGGAGATAGAGAGGAGGAGTAAGGATCAAAACGCAGCGTGGTAAGTGTCCATATTGATTTATTCACAACCACAACTGAACACTGGACCAAAATAATAAACGTGAAATATACAGAACCGAAACAGTACCGTGTGTCCCAAACACTCACAGGGAAACCAACACCCACCCACCAACAGTGAAACAGTACCGTGTGGCCCAAACACTCACACGGAAACCAACACCCACCCACCAACAGTGAAACAGTACCGTGTGGCCCAAACACTCACACGGAAACCAACACCCACCCACCAACAGTGAAACAGTACCGTGTGGCCCAAACACTCACACGGAAACCAACACCCACCCACCAACAGTGAAACAGTACCGTGTGGCCCAAACACTCACACGGAAACAAACACCCACCCACCAACAGTGAAACCCAGGCTACCTAAGTATGATTCTCAATCAGAGACAACTAACGACACCTGCCTCTGATTGAGAACCATACTAGGACGAAACAGAAACCAAACATAGAAAAACAAACATAGACTGCCCACCCCAACTCCCAGTGATTGCTCTAGAACCTATGGATAGGTTTTAGAAAACAGGGATAGGTTCCAGAACCCAGGAATATGTGTTTGAACCCAGGGTTAGTTTCTAGAACACAGGGATAGTTTCTAGAACCCAGGGATAGTTTCTAGAACCCAGGGATAGTTTCTAGAACCCAGGGATAGTTTCTAGAACCCAGGGATAGTTTCTAGAACCCAGGGATAGTTTCTAGAACACAGGGATAGTTTCTAGAACCCAGGGATAGTTTCTAGAACCCAGGGATAGTTTCTAGAACCCAGGGATAGTTTCTAGAACCCAGGGATAGTTTCTAGAACACAGGGATAGTTTCTAGCACCCAGGGATAGCTTCTAGAACCCATATATTCCTCCATAACACATTTCTTCCACAACCCCATGGTCTTTGTTCCCAGTAGAACTC
>NW_022264046.1:22500-30000 GCF_002021735.2 Oncorhynchus kisutch
GGCTAGAGGTCAATGGCGCAGTGGTATGGCCGATGTGGCGGCAGCAACAGGGCGTGGTGCTTGCTGAACACAAGAGCTAGATCGGGATACTCAGGAGGAACTGATGACAGGTCCGGAGGTTCTGGAATGAACTGGGGCACAGACAAGGCACAGACAAGGGCAGAATGTAGACAATTAGAGTGACAAAATGAACTCCAAGTGGTTACCTTTCTGGCGGTCCAGTCAATCTGTGGGTTGTGTAGCTTTAACCACGGATTGCCAAGAACCAGGGGGGAGTAAGCACAGTCGAGTATGTGGAAACAGATCTTTTCCTGCTGGTTTCCATAGAGATGACAGGGACGGTTCTCTCCCAGACACAGGTGAGGAGCTGTCCGTTGAGAGCGTTAGCATCGAGGGGTGAATGGAGTGAGACAGTGTCCAGGCCCAACTGGGTAACGACACCTCGGTCCAGGAAGCTCCTGTCGGCACCCGAATCGATGAGGACAGACAGAGGAAAAGCCTGGCTCTGACACAAAGGTTGCCTTCAAGCAGGGGTCTGGGGGAAGGTGGGCAGGCAATTTGGCTCAACAGTATATCCCCCACTACTGCCGAGCCTCCTCTTTAGCTGGATGCAGGGAACAAGGAGACAAATCCACCAACCTGGCCACAGTATAGGCAGCTCCTGGCGCCGATTCGCCGCTGCCTCTCCTCTGGAGAGAGACGGGCCCGGCCGAGCTGCATGGGTTCAGGATCAGGAAGATCCTTGGAAAGGGTTGCGGTAGGAGAAGGAGGACAAGGCGCTGAAGCAGATGTAATGGCATATGCAACCCTACCTACTCTATCCCTCCGACACTCACAGAGACCGTTGTTGATGCGGATGGCGAGAGAGATGAGTTCATCGAGTCCATCAGGCTCATCCCTGGACACCAACTCGTCCTTGATAATCTCAGTGAGCGCGTTCTGGAGTGCTCCCTGAAGGGCCTCCTCATTCCAGCTGCTCTCAGCGGCGAGGGTGCGAAACTCACATGCAATCTCAACAACACTATGGGGGCCTTGACGGAGGGACAGCAGTCGTTTAGCGGCATCCTTACCGCAGAACGGGTGGTTGAAGACTTTCTTCATCTCCTCCGTGAATCTGGAGTAGGAGAAGCAGATGGGGGACTGTCTCTCCCACACCGCCGTGGCCCAGGAAAGCGCTGCTCCACGGAGGCAGCCAATCAGGAAGGAAATCTTGGTCCGTTCGCTAGCATAAGAGTAGGGCTGTTGCTCAAATACTAGTGAACATTGTACTAAAAAGGCTCTGCAAGCTCCAAGGTTGCCATCGTAGCACTCGGGAGTCTGAACAAACGGCTCCCGGAGCAGAGAAGAAGGACTTGGGACTGGTTGTGAGCTCTGGGCGAAGGTAGGTCAAACAGGCTCTGTGAAAACTCCTTGACTTGCTCCAGAAGGGCTTTCACGGCTTGTTGCTCAAGCAGGGCGCCTTGGCCGGCGAGGGTTTGGTGGAGAGGATCTGAGTCCGCTGGGTTCATCTCTTTGGCCAGATCGTACTGTTATGTGGAGTGGAACAGGGAAACCCAAGAGCAGACTCAGACGAGGAGACTGGGATTAAGTATCCAAGGTATCTATTGAAACACTGGGGGAAGATGGAATGAATGCAGGCCAGGGGAAGCTCGGGCGGGTTGCAGGAAAGCAAGTGCGGAGGCTGAGGCTGGAGCGAGAGGGGTTGGGACAGGGTAAGCAGGTCCGGAGGGGAATCCAAGGGAGTAGTAGAGTGGGGAATCCAGGACAGAGTAGCAGGATGACGAGACGTGGGACTGGAGACAGGGCCCAGAGTCAGAGCGGGCAGAACTGTAGCGGAGAGGAAAACCGTGTCAGGCAAGGAAAACAGGCACAACAGGATCTAAACAGTAACAAATGGCTAGAAACGTAGACTGACTGAGCAGAGATTGCGATCTGGCAGTGTGGCAGTGTGGAAGTGGCAGGACTGAGTATTTGTAGAGGTCTTTATTATGGAACAGATTGCAGCTGGTGGGTATCTGCTCTGACTCCAGCACACCTTTCTCCGCCCACACAATCACACAGACAGAGGGAGAGGGAGAGGGTACTGGGGGAGTGGCGGCAGGTCAAGGAGACAGGATGAGCAGTAGAGAACGTGGCACGAGCAGATGTAACAGTTAAGGTTAAGGTTGTGGTTGGATAAGGGTTAGGGTTTAGGGTAGGTAGTTCCCAAGGATCTCGGATAGTATTTTACTCTACCACTCCTCCTGACCTTAAGGTTGTGGTTGGATAAGGGTAATTCCCCCGCTGTTTGTCCTATTGGGTCAATTCCCCTTCTGTTTGTCCTATTGGGTCAATTCCCCTTCTGTTTGTCCTATTGGGTCAAATCCCCTTCTGTTTGTCCTATTGGGTCAATTCCCCTTCTGTTTGTCCTATTGGGTCAATTCCCCTTCTGTTTGTCCTATTGGGTCAATTCCCCTTCTGTTTGTCCTATTGGGTCAATTCCCCCTCTGTTTGTCCTATTGGGTCAATTCCCCTTCTGTTTGTCCTATTGGGTCAATTCCCCCTCTGTTTTTCCTATTGGGTCATTGTGTGGAGTTGCTGCTGACCGTTCTGTTTGGGCATTACTGAGTAGAGAACATGTGAAGAGAGGAGGAGAAGAGATTCCCTCAGACACCATTCTCTGTTCTGTGTTCTGTGTGTCTTTCCCCAATTTCTTCCCATGACCCCTTGCAACCATGGGCCATTAAGCATAGGGGTGCTCCCATAGAGATATATTTACTACTAGAACAGGAAAAAGCCCCTTAGACCACAGGAATATCTCTTCTAGTTATTCAATTTCTATGTGTGCTCCTGTCCTGTGATGTCATTGTGGAATTTAGAATGTATTTTGAATACATTCTATTTATATCTCCTAGTCCTCCAAGAGTTCTGTACTCAGTTCAGTCAATATGGGCTTAAGAGCTTAATATGGAACAGGGAGAGGGGAACTAGGTTAACCAAATCATAGGCCCTTAAACCCAATGTCCAGCAGCACATTTCACTTGATTAAAAACACCCTCATCACACACACTCACACACACACACACACACACACACACACACACACACACACACACACACACACACACACACACACACACACACACACACACACACACACACACACACAGTGGTGGAAAAAGTACCCAATTGTCATACTTGAGAAAAAGTTAAGATACCTTAATGGAAAGTAAAAGTGAAAGTCACCCAGTAAAATCCTACTCGAGTAAAACTGTAAAGGTATTTGGTTTTAAATAAACTTAAGTATCAAAAGTAAAAGTATAAATCATTTCAAATTCCTCATATTAAGCAAACCACATTGCACCATTCTTGTTTTTGTAATTTACGGATAGCCCTGGGCACGCTTTTATAAACATCATTCATAAACAAAGCATTTGTGTTTAGTGAGCCTGTCAGATCAGAGGCAGTAGAGATGACCAAGGATGTTCTCTGTTTAGTGAGTCCTCCAGATCAGAGGCAGTAGGGAAGACCAAGGATGTTCTCTGTTTAGTGAGCCTGTCAGATCAGAGGCAGTAGAGATGACCAAGGATGTTCTCTGTTTAGTGAGTCCTCCAGATCAGAGGCAGTAGAGATGACCAGGGATGTTCTCTGTTTAGTGAGTCCTCCAGATCAGAGGCAGTAGAGATGACCAAGGATGTTCTCTGTTTAGTGAGTCCTCCAGATCAGAGGCAGTAGAGATGACCAGGGATGTTCTCTGTTTAGTGAGTCCTCCAGATCAGAGGCAGTAGAGATGACCAGGGATGTTCTCTGTTTAGTGAGTCCTCCAGATAAAATGCAGTAGGGATGACCAGGGATGTTCTCTGTTTAGTGAGTCCTCCAGATCAGAGGCAGTAGGGATGACCAGGGATGTTCTCTGTTTAGTGAGTCCTCCAGATCAGAGGCAGTAGGGATGACCAGGGATGTTCTCTGTTTAGTGAGTCCTCCAGATCAGAGGCAGTAGGGAAGACCAGGGATGTTCTCTGTTTAATGAGTCCTCCAGATCAGAGGCAGTAGGGATGACCAGGGATGTTCTCTGTTTAGTGAGTCCTCCAGATCAGAGGCAGTAGAGATGACCAGGGATGTTCTCTGTTTAGTGAGTCCTCCAGATCAGAGGCAGTAGGGATGACCAAGGATGTTCTCTGTTTAGTGAGTCCTCCAGATCAGAGGCAGTAGGGATGACCAGGGATGTTCTCTGTTTAGTGAGTCTGTCAGATCAGAGGCAGTAGGGAGGACCAGGGATGTTCTCTGTTTAGTGAGTCTGCCAGATCAGAGGCAGTAGAGATGACCAGGGATGTTCTCTGTTTAGTGAGTCCTCCAGATCATAGGCAGTAGGGATGACCAGGGATGTTCTCTGTTTAGTGAGTCTGTCAGATCAGAGGCAGTAGAGATGACCAGGGATGTTCTCTGTTTAGTGAGTCTGCCAGATCAGAGGCAGTAGGGAGGACCAGGGATGTTCTCTGTTTAGTGAGTCTGTCAGATCAGAGGCAGTAGAGATGGCCAGGGATGTTCTCTGTTTAGTGAGTCCGCCAGATCAGAGGCAGTAGAGATGACCAGGGATGTTCTCTGTTTAGTGAGTCCTCCAGATCATAGGCAGTAGGGATGACCAGGGATGTTCTCTGTTTAGTGAGTCTGTCAGATCAGAGGCAGTAGAGATGACCAGGGATGTTCTCTGTTTAGTGAGTCTGCCAGATCAGAGGCAGTAGGGAGGACCAGGGATGTTCTCTGTTTAGTGAGTCTGTCAGATCAGAGGCAGTAGAGATGGCCAGGGATGTTCTCTGTTTAGTGAGTCCGCCAGATCAGAGGCAGTAGAGATGACCAGGGATGTTCTCTGTTTAGTGAGTCCACCAGATCAGAGGCAGTAGAGATGACCAGGGATGTTCTCTGTTTAGTGAGTCTGCCAGAACAGAGGCAGTAGGGATGACCAGGGATGTTCTCTGTCTAGTGAGTCTGCCAGATCAGAGGCAGTAGAGATGACCAGGGATGTTCTCTGTTTAGTGAGTCTGCCAGATCAGAGGCAGTAGAGATGACCAGGGATGTTCTCTGTTTAGTGAGTCTGCCAGATCAGAGGCAGTAGGGATGACCAGGGATGTTCTCTGTTTAGTGAATCTGCCAGATCAGAGGCAGTAGGGATGACCAGGGATGTTCTCTGTTTAGTGAGTCTGCCAGATCAGAGGCAGTAGGGATGACCAGGGATGTTCTCTGTTTAGTGAGTCTGCCAGATCAGAGGCAGTAGGGATGACCAGGGATGTTCTCTGTTTAGTGAATCTGCCAGATCAGAGGCAGTAGAGATGACCAGGGATGTTATCTGTTTAGTGAGTCTGCCAGATCAGAGGCAGTAGGGATGACCAGGGATGTTATCTGTTTAGTGAGTCCTCCAGATCAGAAGCAGTAGGGATGACCAGGGATGTTCTCTGTTTAGAGAGTCCACCAGATCAGAGGCAGTAGAGATGACCAGGGATGTTCTCTGTTTAGTGAGTCCTCCAGATCAGAGGCAGTAGAGATGACCAGGGATGTTCTCTGTTTAGTGAGTCCTCCAGATCTGAGGCAGTAGGGATGACCAGGGATGTTCTCTGTTTAGTGAGTCCACCAGATCAGAGGCAGTAGAGATGACCAGGGATGTTCTCTGTTTAGTGAGTCCTCCAGATCAGAGGCAGTAGAGATGACCAGGGATGTTCTCTGTTTAGTGAGTCCTACAGATCAGAGGCAGTAGAGATGACCAGGGATGTTCTCTGTTTAGTGAGTCCTCCAGATCAGAGGCAGTAGGGATGACCAGTGATGTTCTCTGTTTAGTGAGTCCTCCAGATCAGAGGCAGTAGGGAGGACCAGGGATGTTCTCTGTTTAGTGAGTCCTCCAGATCAGAGGCAGTAGAGATGACCAGGGATGTTCTCTGTTTAGTGAGTCCTCCAGATCAGAGGCAGTAGGGAGGACCAGGGATGTGCTCTGTTTAGTGAGTCCACCAGATCAGAGGCAGTAGGGATGACCAGGGATGTTCTCTGTTTAGTGAGTCCTCCAGATCAGAGGCAGTAGGGAGGACCAGGGATGTTCTCTGTTTAGTGAGTCCTCCAGATCAGAGGCAGTAGGGAGGACCAGGGATGTTCTCTGTTTAGTGAGTCCTCCAGATCAGAGGCAGTAGGGATGACCAGGGATGTTCTCTGTTTAGTGAGTCCTCCAGATCAGAGGCAGTAGGGATGACCAGGGATGTTCTCTGTTTAGTGAGTCCTCCAGATCAGAGGCAGTAGAGATGACCAGGGATGTTCTCTGTTTAGTGAGTCCTCCAGATCAGAGGCAGTAGGGATGACCAGGGATGTTCTCTGTTTAGTGAGTCCTCCAGATCAGAGGCAGTAGGGATGACCAGGGATGTTCTCTGTTTAGTGAGTCCTCCAGATCAGAGGCAGTAGGGATGACCAGGGATGTTCTCTGTTTAGTGAGTCCTCCAGATCAGAGGCAGTAGGGATGACCAGGGATGTTCTCTGTTTAGTGAGTCCTCCAGATCAGAGGCAGTAGGGATGACCAGGGATGTTCTCTGTTTAGTGAGTCCTCCAGATCAGAGGCAGTAGGGATGACCAGGGATGTTCTCTGTTTAGTGAGTCCTCCAGATCAGAGGCAGTAGAGATGACCAGGGATGTTCTCTGTTTAGTGAGTCCTCCAGATCAGAGGCAGTAGGGATGACCAGGGATGTTCTCTGTTTAGTGAGTCCTCCAGATCAGAGGCAGTAGGGATGACCAGGGATGTTCTCTGTTTAGTGAGTCCTCCAGATCAGAGGCAGTAGGGATGACCAGGGATGTTCTCTGTTTAGTGAGTCCTCCAGATCAGAGGCAGTAGGGATGACCAGGGATGTTCTCTGTTTAGTGAGTCCTCCAGATCAGAGGCAGTAGAGATGACCAGGGATGTTTTCTGTTTAGTGAGTCCTCCAGATCAGAGGCAGTAGGGATGACCAGGGATGTTCTCTGTTTAGTGAGTCCTCCAGATAAAATGCAGTAGGGATGACCAGGGATGTTCTCTGTTTAGTGAGTCCTCCAGATCAGAGGCAGTAGGGATGACCAGGGATGTTCTCTGTTTAGTGAGTCCTCCAGATCAGAGGCAGTAGGGATGACCAGGGATGTTCTCTGTTTAGTGAGTCCTCCAGATCAGAGGCAGTAGGGAAGACCAGGGATGTTCTCTGTTTAATGAGTCCTCCAGATCAGAGGCAGTAGGGATGACCAGGGATGTTCTCTGTTTAGTGAGTCCTCCAGATCAGAGGCAGTAGGGATGACCAGGGATGTTCTCTGTTTAGTGAGTCCACCAGATCAGAGGCAGTAGAGATGACCAGGGATGTTCTCTGTTTAGTGAGTCCTCCAGATCAGAGGCAGTAGAGATGACCAGGGATGTTATCTTGATAAGTGTGTGAATTGGACTATTTTCCTGTCCTACTAAGCATTCAAAATGTAACGAGTACTTTAGGTGTCAGGGAAAATGTATAGAGTAAAAAGTACATTATTTTA
>NW_022264046.1:35000-36593 GCF_002021735.2 Oncorhynchus kisutch
CTTGGCAGAGAGAGAGAGAGAGGAGAGGGAGAGAGAGAGGAGAGAGAGATATAGAGAGAGAGAGAGAGACGAGAGACAGAGACATAGACCAGAGAGAGACAGAGACAGAGTAGAGAGACGGAGAGAGAGACGGAGAGAGAGAGAGAGAGAGAGAGAGAGAGAGGGGAGAGAGAGCGAGGAGAGAGAGAGAGATAGAGCAGAGAGAGATACGGATAGAGAGACGAGAGAGAGAGAGCGAGAGAGAGAGAGAGAGAGAGAGACGGAGAGAGAGACGGAGAGAGAGAGAGAGAGAGAGAGAGCCAGAGAGAGAGAGAGAGAGCCAGAGAGAGAGAGAGAGAGAGAGAGAGAGAACAGAGAGAGAGGCAGAGAGAGAGAGAGAGGAGAGAGAGAGACAGAGAGGGAGGGGGGGGGGGGATGGATGGCGGCATAGATAATCCCTATGAGATTCTAGTGAATGATTCCAAAATGTTTAAGGATTGTATAAAACAGATTTAAAGCCAGGCAGGGAGGGAATTCGTGTAGGATGTGATCCCTCTACAGTTAAAGTAGAGTTGAGTGGTGAGGTGAGGTGAGGTAGTAGAGACTGGGAACACATCCCTCTACTGTTAAAGTAGAGTGAGTGGGGTGGTGAGGTAGTAGAGACTGGGAACACATCCCTCTACTGTTAAAGTAGAGTTGAGTGGGGTGGTGAGGTAGTAGAGACTGGAACACATCCCTCTACTGTTAAAGTAGAGTTGAGTGGTGAGGTGAGGTAGTAGAGACTGGGAACACATCCCTCTACTGTTAAAGTAGAGTTGAGTGGTGAGGTGAGGTGAGGTAGTAGAGACTGGGAACACATTCCCTCTACTGTTAAAGTAGAGTTGAGTGGTGAGGTGAGGTAGTAGAGACTGGAACATCCCTCTACTGTTAAAGTAGAGTTGAGTGGTGAGGTGAGGTAGTAGAGACTGGGACATCCCCTCACAGTTTAACAGTAACGTAGAGTTGAGTGGTGAGGAGAGGTAGTAGAGACTGGGAACACATCCCTCTACTGTTAAGTAGAGTTGAGTGTGAGGTGAGGTAGTAGAGACTGGGAAACACATCCCTCTACTGTTAAAGTAGAGTTGAGTGGGGTGGTGAGGTGAGGTAGTAGAGTGGGAACACATCCCTCTACTTAAAGTAGTTGAGTGGGGTGGTGAGGTGAGGTAGTAGAGACTGGGAACACTCCCTCTACAGTTAAAGTAGAGTTGAGTGGTGAGGTGAGGTGAGGTAGTAGAGACTGGGAACACATCCTCTACTGTTAAAGTAGAGTTGAGTGGGGTGTGAGGTAGTAGAGACTGGGAACACATCCCTCTACAGTTAAGTAGAGTTGATGTGGGGTGGTGAGGTAGTAAGACTGGAACACATCTCTACTGTTAACCACCCCACTCAAACACACCATATGACCATCTATAACAACATTACATCTATCACAGACAGAGGGATGTCACTACTATGACCATCTATAACAACATTACATCTATCACGACACAGGGATGTCACTACTATGACCAGCTATAAAACATTACATATATCACAGACACAGGGATGTCACTACTATGACCAGCTATACAACAT
>NW_022264047.1:0-36576 GCF_002021735.2 Oncorhynchus kisutch
AAGTTCATCTTTATGTCAATACCTCCGTTTTGTTGGTGTGGTTTGTTCAGCAATCCAAAGACACAATGTGCCCTCTCCAAACCAAGACAAAAAATTTAAAAAGTACAATAAAAGATAGTAGAAATGTCCAACGATGTTTAAAATCAATCCTCATGTTGTTTTGTCATAAATAATTTAAAAAATATTTCAACCGGACAAAAGCTTCGTCAATGGAAAAGGTAAACAAGAAATGCGCGCTCCCGAATACGTGCTTGGTTCATGGATGGAAATTTCCACTGTCCTCTCATTGAAAGCGGTGTATCTCCCTCATTTTTCAGAGTAAAAGCCTGAAATAATGCTTAAAGACTGGTCACATGTTGAGGAAGCCATAGAGCTCGTGAACTGGGTCCTAAGTCTATTGGTGTATGGTGGATAGGCTTTCAATGGAAAACTGCCTTTCAAATAATAGTACTTCCTGGTTGGATTTTTCCTCGGGTTTTCGCCTGCCATATCAGTTCTGTTATAATCACAGACATTATTTTAACAGTTTTGGAAACTTTAGTGTTTTCTATCCAAATCTACAAATTATATGCATATCCTAGCTTATGGGCCTGAGTAGCAGGCAGTTTAATTTAGGCACGCTTTTCATCCAAAATTTCGAATGCCGCCCCCTACCCTAGAGAAATTAAGTCTCAACACTTTAACGCTTAAAAGTTCAAATAAACTCTGGTTTATTTCCACTAAGGGTTTTATGACATCAGCCGGCGTGTATTCACAGTTCTTGGTCCTCCTTATACAGGACAAGGCCAAGCAGCAGCTGTGTACTGTATGCTGCAGGCAGTGTCCCTCCTTGGCCAGCTCCAGTTGTGATTGTCTCTGTGATGTGAGAGTGTTGCGCCGTGCTTTCTGAGCCACGTGTGTAATAACCACCCTCTTCTCCTCCAGGTCAACCTGTTTCCCAGCAGCTCTGGTTTATTTCCACTCTGATGTCAAGGACAGATTGGTAAATCACCCTCGCTCTATTCCCTCTTTGTTTCATTCGATTTCCTGCCAAGGAGGGAGACCAAAGAGGCTTGAATTGCCTCTCTCCTTCTCCCTCCCCATGAGAAAGAAAGTTTGCCCTTAAATCGGCTACCCTGCTGCTCTTCCTATTGACCCTAGCTTGGTTTCACTACTGCTCCTTTCCTCTGTTGCGTTGGCTTGATTTGAACGGGGCAGTATAACAGGTGCACTTTCATGTCTGGTGGTGAATGTTAGAAGCTTGTCAATCTGTCCCATCCTACACAGCTCAATTCAACGTGTGTTTATCGATGTATTTTATGTTTGAAGAGACACTATAAATAGTACTTACTTTAGTGTATGTTATGGGTTTCATTTATTTCCCATGTATAAATGAAGGGTTTGGATGACCCTATATCTCCTACATAATATAAATATACTATCCCTATATATATACTCATCCCTACTACTATCCCTACTATCCCTATCCCTACTACTATCCCTACTATCCCTATCCCTACTACTATCCCTTTCTATATATTCTATAATCTATATCTCATATAATCTATATCTTCTATAATCTATATATTTTATTATCTATATCTTTTATCATCTATATATTTAATAATCTATATCTCTTATAATCTATATCTCTTATAATCTATTTCTCCTATAATCTATATATTCTATAATCTATATCTTCTATCATATATATCTTCTATAATCTCTATCTCCTATAATCTATATATTCTATCATCTATACATTCTATAATCTATATCTTCTATCATCTATATCTTCTATAATTTATATCTCCTATAATTTATATCTCCTATAATCTATATATTCTAGAATCTATATCTCCCATAATCTATATCTTCTGTCATCTATATTTGAAATAATATCTTTATATAATCTACATCTGCTATAATCTATATAGTCTATACTTTCAATATTTATAATAATAATCTACATGTCCTATAATCTACATCTCCTATAATCAACATCTCCTATAATCTATATGTCCTATAAATTACACCGAGTGTACAAACATTAGGAACACCTTCCTAATATTGAGTTGCACCCCCTTTCCCCTCAGAATAGCCTCAATTCATTGGGGCATGGACTCTACAAGGTGCCGAAAGCGTTTCACAAGGATGCTGGCCCATGTTGACTCCAATGCTTCCCACAGTTGTGTGAAGTTGGCTGGATGTCCTTTGGGTAGTGGACAATTCTTGATATACACAGGAAACTGTTGAGCGTGAAAAACCTAGCAGCTTTGCAGTTCTTGACCTGTGCGCCTAGCACCTACTACCATACCCGGCTCAATGGCACTTAAATCTTTGGTCTTACCCATTCACCCTGAGCGGCACACATACACAATCCATGTCTCAAGGCTTAAACATCCTTCTTTAATCTGTCTCCTCCCCTTCATCTACACTGATTGATGTGGATTGACATCAATAAGGGATCATAGCTTTCACCTGGTCAGTCTATGTCATGGAAAGAGCAGGTGTTCCAAATGTTTTGAACAGTCATTGTATCTCTCCTATAATCTCTATCTCCTATCTCCCAGTGATATACCATGATTATGCTCCCGAATGGCTCAGCGGCCTAAGGCACTGCATCTCAGTGCAAGATGCATCACTACAGTCCCTGGTTCGATTCGTCCGGGTTTGGCCGGGGTAGGCCGTCATTGTAAATAATAATTTGTTCTTAACGGACTTGCCTATTTAAATAAAGGTTAAATAATATATAATTTTTTTTATTATACTGTAGCAGTACAACTATGTGGTTAGGTTTTGGTAAGCGTAATAGGCACACGGGTACATCACATCTAGCTGTTCTCATTCAGGTGATGTGTTTCTGTTTCACCCAGCCTGGTACCTCAAATTGTGTCTGTTGGACTCCAGGGTCTCTGTTCTACGGGCAAAAGAGGCCATCACTGGGTGGGTCAATCAATCAATCAAAATGATTTATAAAGCCATGTTTGCATCAGCAGTTGTCACAGGTGTGCTTTTACAGTACATGTCATCCTGGGTCCCTCACACCATACACACACCTCTACCAATTGTCCCATGTCACCCCACTCCTTCACACCCTCCACTGGGTCTCAGTTGAAGCTCGCATCCAGTTCAAGACCCTGGTGCTTGCCTATGGAGCAGCAAGGGTCCGCCTCTCCCTACCTTCAGTCTATGGTCAAACCCTAAACCCCAACCCGAGCACTTTGTCCTGCCACCTCTGGCCCTTCCAGCCAGTGCTTCATTTAAACAGGATCCGTCAACTCTCCGTTCTGGACTGTTTCGTTCTGGAACCCGTTTGCCAGGATCCGGAACCTCTCCATTCTGGACTGTTTCGTTCTGGAACCCGTTTGCCAGGATCCGGAACCTCTCAGTTCTGGACTGTTTCGTTCTGGAACCCGTTTGCCAGGATCCGGAACCTCTCAGTTCTGGACTGTTTCGTTCTGGAACCCGTTTGCCAGGATCCGGAACCTCTCAGTTCTGGACTGTTTCGTTCTGGAACCCGTTTGCCAGGATCCGGAACCTCTCGTGGCATGAACAAAAATTGTCACGGTTTGTAATTTAAAAATTATAATAAAAGCAATTTTTCAATGTGAAAATCTGTCTGATATTCTAAGAATTGATAAGTGTTGGGCCGGCCCAGCTTTACGGTTTGCTCAACATTGTAGCCTACAGACTATAGACCAATGGGTGGCCATTGCTGTAGTGAGAGAGAGAAGTGTGCCTGTATCTCTCACAGAACTAGAATGAGATTCACCTTCTATGATCTCTCTCCCTCTCCCTGCTCTGATAGACATGAGCCTGCAACTCTAACCTCTCCAGCGTTGCACTTCGTCATTCATTTCCTTAAAGAATCATAGCCACGGGAAAGGTGCCGCAGCACCCCTGATAAATTCAAATACATTTTCCAAAGTTACAGAATTACTACTGTCTGTTGAGAAATACATGCTACTATTCTGAATACACCAGGTGTAGGCCTATAAATTAGTTACAGAATTACTACTGTCTGTTGAGAAATACATGCTACTATTCTGAATACACCAGGTGTAGGCCTATAAATTAGTTACAGAATTACTACTGTCTGTTGAGAAATACATGCTACTATTCTGAATACACCAGGTGTAGGCCTATAAATTAGTTACAGAGGATAAATAGCTTCATCTAAAAAAAATTAAAGCCTGGCTGTGGATTGTGTGTAGCCCAATCGAAAGGCAAGCCTACAGTTGTGAACACGCTGAAAATCTGTCAGTGAAGAGCATAAATAAGAATTTGTTCTTAATAACTTCTTATGGCTGGGGGGCAGTATTGAGTAGCTTGGATGAATAAGGTGCCCAGGGGTGCCCAGAGTAAACTGCCTGCTCCTCAGTCCCAGTTGCTAATATATGCATATTCAAAACTTGAAAAAAAAAAATTCAAGTTACAGTGGGATATTGGTAATCTTCAACTTCCTAAGGCTTCCGCTAGATGTCAACCGTCATTAGAAACTTATTTGATGCTTTCTACTGTGAAGTGGGGCCGAATGAGGTGATTGAGTCAGAGGTCTGGCAGCAGTCACGAGCTGGTCATGCGCATTTCACATGAGCGGTATCTCCCTCTTTGATTTTCTGAAGACAAAGGAATTCTCCGGTAGGAATATTATTGAAGATTTGTGATAAAAATAACCTAAAGATTGATTCCATACATTGTTTGACAAGTTTCTACGGTCTGTAACGGAACTTTTTGACATTTCGTCTGCAACTAGTGAACGCGCTTCGTGAGTTTTGATTTGTTTACCAAACACGCCAACAAAAGTAGCTATTTGGACATAAATTATGGACATTATCAAATGTAAAAATCAAACATTTATTGTGGAACTGGGATTCCTGGGAGTGCATGCTGATGAAGATCATCAAAGGTATGTGAATATTTATATATATGTATTTGTTCTCTGAGCGCCCTTCTCAGATTATAGCATGGTTTGCTTTTTCCGTAAAGCTTTTTTGAAATCTGACACAGCGGTTGCATTAAGGAGAGGTATATCTTTAATTCCATGTATAACACTTGAATTTTCATCAAATTTATGATGAGTATTTCTGTAAATTGATGTGGCTCTCTGCAAATTGACCGGATGTTTTTGGAACTACTGAACATAACTCGCCTAATGTATACTGCGAATTTTTTAAATATAAATGTGAATTCTACCGAACAAAACATACATGTATTGTGTAACATGAAGTCCTATGAGTGTCATCTGATGAAGATCATCAAAGGTTAGTGATTCATTCTATCTCTATTTCTGCTTTGTGACTCCACTCTTTGGCTGGAAAAAGGTCTGTGTGTGTTTTTGTGACTTGGCTCTGAACTAACATAATCGTTTGTGGTGCTTTCGCTGTAAAGCCTATCTGAAATCGGACACTGTGGTGGGATTAACAACAAGATTACCTTTGAAATTGTATAAGATACATGTATGTTTGAGGAATTTTAATTATGAGATTTCTGTTGTTTTGAATTTGGCGCCCTGCACTTTCACTGGCTGTTGTACTATCGATCCTGTTAATGGGATTTCAGCCCTAAGAAGTTTTTAACTGACTTGCCTAGTTAAATAAAGGTTAAATTTAAACAAAGAAAGAAATACACATGGTGATACATACAGGTGATGATCGTGCAGTGTGTTCATGCATTAAAGGTAGACAGCGATATGACGTAGATGCAGAAAGTAAACAACATAGAACGTCATTTGCTGCAACAACTGAGAGCATTGAAGCGTGAGGCTCAACTTCTCCACTGTTTTCGTGCCCTGGCTACCAAGCGAACCCGTGCACATGCGCAGATACTGTGTGTGACTGTGCTAGAGCGAAGTCTTGCGTCTCGCTCATCTCAATATGTGCAGTGCTGCTTGTGTCAATGTCATTTCGCTGAGACTACCTTTAATGCAAACATCCACAACATTAATTGCTCTCAGGCATCTGCAATGTTTCCCCTATAAACCTGAACCCTGATATAGAGCTGGCATGTTACTCTAGTCAGGCATCCTGGTCTCAGCATTTCGTATCAGTATTATTATTATTATTATTTGTTTACTATGTTACGTCTAGTCTATGAGACCAGGCTGAGTCAGGGGGGAAACTTTGATTTGAAGAAATATTGTAAAAGCCTGAAAGCACGGCATGACATTTTCCAATAGTGATAGACATCTGTCAGTCAGCTTCAAGCCATGTTTCCTTTTGCCCCTGAAATGAAAAGAGTGAGATATGACTGTTGTTTTGAACCATTCTTCTGGACACAGCATTCACAACATTCTGCTTGAAATCATTGTTTGAAAGCCCCGCCCCCACTTTAAGAACCACCTTCACCCAATCATGATTGGTCCAAATGAACCAGTGATGGAAAATGTTTCTCAAAATGTGTCCTCCCTACTGACCACTACCCTGGTCCTGGTGTCTCTGACAGGTGGAGTGCTCAGACTAGGGTTCATATTCACAAGACATCTCAGTGTAGGAGTGCTGATCTAGGATCAGTTTGGCTTTTTATATAAAAATGAACAAGATCATAGATGACCAGCAGAAGAGGACTGGCCACCCCTCAGAGCCTGGTTCCTCTCTAGGTTTCTTCCTAGGTTCCTGCCTTTACTAGGGAGTTTTTCCTAGCCACCGTGCTTCCTCATCTGCATTGCTTGCTGTTTGGGGTTTTAGTCTGGGTTTCTGTATAGCACTTTGTGACATCGGCTAATGTAAAAAGGGCATTATAAATACATCTGATTAAATTTGATTGATTACATAGACGCTCCTTCTTTGAACACACGACACAGTGGGATTACTGCAGTGCGTTTGTAGAACTCACCACACAGGAAACCCTGAATGACACCACCACAACACTATGGTGTGACCTCTGACCCTTAAACCCCTGCTCTCTGACCTCTCCTGCAATCTCACATCAGCCCTCCTTGTCCACATGAAAGCTGTCCTAATGACTCACCACCAGGGCTAATCTAGAGTTCCGGTGCCCCCCCCATCTCCCCCTCACCTCTCCACCCCCTTCATCCCCCCCGTCAGCTCCACTTTGAAACCCCATCACCTCTCACCCCCCTCATCTCCCCCTAACCTTTAAACTGTAGCTGCACCATCCCACATTATTGGGATCCCATCACCTCTCCACCTCCCTCACCTCTCCAACCCTTCATCTCTCCACACCCTTATCTCCCCCTCATCTCCCCCTCATCTCCCCTTCACCTCTCCCTCATCTCTCCACTCCCTTATCTCCCCCTCATCTCTCCACCCCCCTCATCTCCCCCTGACCTCTCCAACCCGTCACCTCTCCCTCATCTCTCCACTCCCTTATCTCTCCCTCATCTCTCCACTCCCTTATCTCCCCCTCATCTCCCCCTGACCTCTCCAACCCGTCACCTCTCCCTCATCTCTCCACTCCCTTATCTCCCCCTTATCTCCCCCTGACCTCTCCAACCCGTCACCTCTCCCTTATCTCTCCACTCCCTTATCTCCCCCTCATCTCCCCCTGACCTCTCCAACCCGTCACCTCTCCCTTATCTCTCCACTCCCTTATCTCCCCCTCATCTCCCCCTGACCTCTCCAACCCTTCACCTCTCCCTCATCTCTCCACTCCCTTATCTCCCCCTCATCTCCCCCTGACCTCTCCACCCCCTTCATCTCTCCACTCCCTTATCTCCCCCTTATCTCCCCCTCACCTCTCCACCCCCCTCATCTCCCCCTCACCTCTCCAACCCTTCACCTCTCCCTCATCTCTCCACTCCCTTATCTCCCCCTCACCTCTCCACCCCTTCACCCCTCCCCCTCATCTCTCCACCTCATCCCCCCACCTCATCCCCCTGGGGCGGCAGGGTGGCCTAGTGGTTAGAGCGTTGGACTAGTAACCGGAAGATTGCAAGTTCAAATCCCCAAGCTGACAAGGTACAAATCTGTTGTTATGCCCCTGAACAGGCAGTTAACCCACTGTTCCTAGGCCGTCATTGAAAATAAGAATTTGTTCTTAACTGACTTGCCTAGTTAAATAAAGGTAAAATATATATATTTTTTAAATACCTCTCCATCCTCTCGTCTCTCCACCCCCTTATCTCCCCCTCACCTCTCCACCCCTTCATCTCTCCACCCCCTTATCTCCCCCTCACCTCTCCACCCCCTCATCTCTCCACCCCCTCATCCCTCCTCACCTCTCCACCCCCTCATCCCTCCTCACCTCTCCACCCCCTCATCTCTCCAACCTCTCATCCTCCTCATCTCTCCAACCCCTCATCTCTCCACCCCCTCATCCCCCCTTATCTCTCCACCCCCTCATCTCTCCAAACTCTCATCCTCCTCATCTCTCCAACCTCTCCAACCCCTCATCTCTCCACCCCCTCATCCCCCTTATCTCTCCACCACTGTGGAGGAGACCGTAAAGAACTGATTCTGAACCTCTTGTGTTGTTGGACAGATCATTTCACTCAGGTTTGTTTGGTGCATTACGAATTCTGTGAATATACTTATCTTAGTCCAGCAGATTGGTGATAACTTTGAAGTGTATGAAACAAAATGAATTAATTCTGTCTGTGGGCTTGTCTGCCTCATGTGAATTGGGCCGGACAATGTCTTACGATCTTGAAAAGTAAATGAAGAGTGAAAATTCTCAAATGTATTTCCTTATTTAAAGTTGTGTTTAGCCCTAGTCTCTGTTGCCACTGCTAGCCAAAGCCAAATTCCATTATGTCAGTGGAAGCAAGTGTGTGACCTGCTCCCATTCACCAATCTGCTGGACCATTCACAGAATTCACAGAATTCATAATGCGCCAAACAAACCTGAGTGAAATGATCTGTCCAACAACACAAGAGGTTCAGAATCAGTTCTTTACGGTCTCCTCCACAGTGGTGGAGAAATGAGGGGGTGGAACAATGGAGAATTGAGCTGCACCATCCCACATTATTGGGACAGTAGATCCCTAATATGTTACCGTAGTAGTAGCCCTTAGACTAGTCCTTCACTTACTGGTCCAGTGAACAGCAGCCACGCGCAGGGGATAACCATGACACCTGTGGATGCCAATCCTCTCCGCAGCCTAACCAAAGGCCAAACATCACACTGTGTCTGCCCCCCTGGCAGCTAAAGACATTTCGGTCATTACTTGCTCCTTTCGAAATATCATCAAACGTTTCCCCTGCTCATATTCCCAGCCCGCTGTAAGCCTGATAGACAGGTACCCAGAGGGCCCATGCAGCACTATTTTTATTTCAGGCCCTTTGATCGTTCCTAAAAATAGGTTGATCCGCTGACCTCGGGTCCCGCAGGGCCAATCAGCTCGTTTGGAGTACGACTTGATCCCCCCCCCCCCCCCCCCCCCCCCCCCCCCCCCCCCCCCCCCCCCCCCCCCCCCCCCCCCCCCCCCCCCCCCCCCCCCCCCCCCACCCCCCCCCCCCCCCCCCCACACCCCTTTTGACGTCATTTTAGACAAAGCAGCACTTTATTATTAGAGGGAGGCTTCCCGACATTAATTGAATGGTCTGCTCCCATTCAGTTTGGGCACCATGTGTGTTATGTAAGTGGATTTACTCTTGTTATCGTCGACCTGTACCCTGGCCATGTAGGCCACAGTACTGTGTGTGTGTGTGTGTGTGTGTGCACGCCAGTTCGCAGCACAGTGTATGTGCAGTGTCTACGATAGAATCCATGGCTCCCGAAATAGCCCCAGTCCTCCACCTAATTGTCCATCCCTCCTCCTTCTGCTCCCCTCTTTCCCTCCTCTGCTGCATGCCAAGGTCGCTGACCCCATCATCCACCTCACTGGTTCCGGAAGAGTCCTTTCCGCCCCCTGCGTCGTCCAAAACCCCAGCCAATAGGGAGGGCACAGCAGCAGCCCATCCCCGGCCCAGGCCTAACAGCAAAGCGCCAAAACCAGTTAGGAGTGATCCCAGGCCGGCCCAGCCCAAGTAGCTCAAACTGCCAGGTATGTTCTAATCAGAACCACCCAGTGGGCCCAGTGGCTCCCTAACAAAGCCTGGCCTCAGGATGAGGGTCCTTCAGAGAGGCTCCGTCCGGGGCCCCTTGAACCCCCCACTGTGTTTGTGTCACGGCCGTGGAAACTGCAGGCAGAGCACACCGTCTGGGTATTTACATTCAGTGCACACACGCTAGGGCTAGGGTACACCCTCTCTCCTCAACACTAGGGTTAGGGTACACCTTCTCTCCTCAACACTAAGGTAGGGTACACCCTCTCTCCTCAACACTAGGTTAGGGTACACCCTCTCTCCTCAACACTAGGGTTAGGGTACACCCTCTCTCCTCAACACTAGGGTTAGGGTACACCCTCTCTCCTCAACACTAGGGTTAGGGTACACCCTCTCTCCTCAACACTAGGGTTAGGGTACACCCTCTCTCCTCAACACTAGGGTTAGGGTACACCCTCTCTCCTCAACACTAGGGTTAGGGTACACCCTCTCTCCTCAACACTAGGGTAGGGTATACCCTCTCTCCTCAACACTAGGGTTAGGGTACACCCTCTCTCCTCAACACTAGGGTTAGGGTACACCCTCTCTCCTCAACACTAGGGTTAGGGTACACCCTCTCTCCTCAACACTAGGGTAGGGTACACCCTCTCTCCTCAACCCTAGGGTTAGGGTACACCCTCTCTCCTCAACAGTAGGGTTAGGGTACACCCTCTCTCCTCAACAGTAGGGTTAGGGTACACCCTCTCCTCAACACTAGGGTTAGGGTACACCCTCTCTCCTCAACACTAGGGTTAGGGTACACCCTCTCTCCTCAACACTAGGGTAGGGTAGACCCTCTCTCCTCAACAGTAGGGTTAGGGTACACCCTCTCTCCTCAACACTAGGGTTAGGGTACCCTCTCTCTCCTCAACAGTAGGGTAGGGTACACCCTCTCTCCTCAACACTAGGGTTAGGGTACACCCTCTCTCCTCAACACTAGGGTTAGGGTACACCCTCTCTCCTCAACACTAGGGTTAGGGTACACCCTCTCTCCTCAACCCTAGGGTTAGGGTACACCCTCTCTCCTCAACACTAGGGTAGGGTACACCCTCTCTCCTCAACACTAGGGTTAGGGTACCCTCTCTCTACCCAACAGTAGGGTAGGGTACACCCTCTCTCCTCAACACTAGGGTTAGGGTACCCTCTCTCTCCTCAACAGTAGGGTAGGGTACACCCTCTCTCCTCAACACTAGGGTTAGGGTACACACTCTCTCCTCAACACTAGGGTTAGGGTACACCCTCTCTCCTCAACACTAGGGTTAGGGTACACCCTCTCTCCTCAACACTAGGGTTAGGGTACACCCTCTCTCCTCAACAGTAGGGTTAGGGTACACCCTCTCTCCTCAACACTAGGGTTAGGGTACACCCTCTCTCCTCAACACTAGGGTTAGGGTACACCCTCTCTCCTCAACACTAGGGTTAGGGTACACCCTCTCTCCTCAACACTAGGGTTAGGGTACACCCTCTCTCCTCAACACTAGGGTTAGGGTACACCCTCTCTCCTCAACACTAGGGTTAGGGTACACCCTCTCTCCTCAACACTAGGGTTAGGGTACACCCTCTCTCCTCAACATTAGGGTTAGGGTACACCCTCTCTCCTCAACACTAGGGTTAGGGTACACCCTCTCTCCTCAACCCTAGGGTTAGGGTACACCCTCTCTCCTCAACACTAGGGTAGGGTACACCCTCTCTCCTCAACACTAGGGTTAGGGTACCCTCTCTCTCCTCAACAGTAGGGTAGGGTACACCCTCTCTCCTCAACACTAGGGTTAGGGTACACCCTCTCTCCTCAACACTAGGGTTAGGGTACACCCTCTCTCCTCAACACTAGGATTAGGGTACACCCTCTCTCCTCAACACTAGGGTTAGGGTACACCCTCTCTCCTCAACAGTAGGGTTAGGGTACACCCTCTCTCCTCAACACTAGGGTTAGGGTACACCCTCTCTCCTCGAGACATACAAGCTAGGGCATGTTAGGGCCATACGCAAATGTCCATGCGACTGTGTACAGTATGTATGAAGTGTACACATGTTTGTTATACAGTGTTGTTCATGTTTGTGAGTAGCTTATGTGTTTGTAAGTCTTCATGATTTGTGATTGACTGTTAGCATGTATTGCTAGTGTTTATGAAAATCCTACACACTATGAATGTTTATATTTTGAAATGGAAAAATACTCCATGTTTTATGTGCCTCCTAAACTGTATGTGGTACATCCAGTGGTTCAGCTACAGTACTGTTACAGCAGGCCAAACAGTCTGAGACAGAATCCTACAGGGTGTAGAACTGTAGCTCAAACTTATAGTCTGGGCCTGAGAAGAAAATTGTTGGAGGAGTGAAGACATAATATTGGGAGGCTGAGTCATCGTGGGCTCAAACAGAACGCTGGAAACCGGTGGGGGGGGGGGGGTCCTGACGTACCCTCAAAGGGACAATAAAGTGATGCTGACGTCCAGACTCACTCCACCCTAAAAACTGACATGATCCTGACCTCAAAGGGACAACACAGATTGATGCTGAAATCCAGACTCACTCCACCCTAAAAAAGGGTGGAGTGAGCCAAGGCCCAACTCCATCACCCACTGTCACCACCACTATTATCACCAACGACACCTGTCGTTGATAGCCTTAGATTTGTGCATGCTGGCATAGGGTGTTACCATTATTCTCTCAATGTGTTTTTATTTGCTGTTGTTTACAGAAAATGAGTGTTACTATCAAATTGTGTGTGTGTGTGTGTCAAACCTTGGTTACAGTGTAGATTCTGTTTTGTGTGTTTCCTTTCAGGTAAGACAAGAGAAGACTAGCAGTCCAAGCATTAGAGTACATCACGATGAATATGAAGGAGACAACCTTAACTCAGAACCAGAACATACAGCATCACACATCAGAAGAACTTTCCAAGTTTCTCATCACTGACCTCAACCCTTTTAACACAGTCAGAATGACTACCTTAATGATACGAAGGACAACATATTGTAGTGACCTCAACCATTGTAATTTCTGACTCTGTTGAAACAATATCAAGCCTACCTTAATGAATGACATCAACCCTTCCGTGTAGAATGACATCAACCCTTCCTTGTTGAATGACATCAACCCTTCCTTGTTGAATGACATCAACCCTTCCTTAATGAATGACATCAACAGTACCTTAATGAATGACATCAACCCTTCCTTAATGAATGACATCAACAGTACCTTAATGAATGACATCAACAGTACCTTAATGAATGACATCAACAGTACCTTAATGAATGACATCAACAGTACCTTAATGAATGACATCAACAGTACCTTAATGAATGACATCAACAGTACCTTAATTAATGACATCAACCCTACCTTACTGAATGACATCAACAGTACCTTAATGAATGACATCAACCCTACCTTAATGAATGACATCAACTCTACCTTACTGAATGACATCAACAGTACCTTAATGAATGACATCAACAGTACCTCACTGAATGACATCAACAGTACCTTAATGAATGACATCAACAGTACCTTAATGAATGACGCCAACCCTACCTTAATGAATGATATCAACAGTACCTTAATGAATGACATCAATCCTTCCTTACTGAATGACATCAACAGTACCTTACTGAATGACATCAACAGTACCTTAATGAATGACATCAACAGTACCTTACTGAATGACATCAACAGTACCTTACTGAATGACATAAACCCTACCTTACTGAATGACATCAACCCTACCTTACTGAATGACATCAACCCTACTTTAATGAATGACATCAACAGTACCTTAATGAATGACATCAAATCTACCTTGCTGAATGACATCAACTCTACCTTACTGAATGACATAATACCTACCTTACTGAACGACATCAACCCTACCTTATTGAATGACATCAACAGTACCTAAATGAATGATATCAACCCTACATTACTGAATGACATTAACCTTACCTTACTGAATGACATCAATCCTTCCTTAATGAATGACATCAACCCTTCCTTAATGAATGACATCAAGCCTCCCTTACTGAATGACATCAACAATACCCTAATGAATGACATCATATCTACCTTACTGAATGACATCATACCTACCTTACTGAATGACATCATGCCTACCTTACTGAATGACATCAACAGTACCTTACTGAATGACATCAACCTTACCTTACTGAATGACATCAACAATACCCTAATGAATGACATCATATCTACCTTACTGAATGACATCATACCTACCTTACTGAATGACATCATGCCTACCTTACTGAATGACATCAACAGTACCTTACTGAATGACATCAACAGTACCTTAATGAATGACATCAAACCTACCTTACTGAATGACATCAACCCTACCTTAATGAATGACATCAACAGTACCTTAATGAATGACATCAACAGTACCTTAATGAACGACATCAACCCTACCTTAATGGATGACATCAACTCTACCTTAATGAATGACATCAACAGTACCTTAATGAATGACATCAAACCTACCTTACTGAATGACATCAACAGTACCTTAATGAATGACATCAACCCTTCCTTGTTGAATGACATCAACCCTTCCTTAATGAATGACATCAACAGTACCATACTGAATAACATCAACCCTTCCTTACTGAATGACATCAACAGTACCTTAATGAATGACATCAACAGTACCTTAATGAATGACGCCAACCCTACCTTAATGAATGATATCAACAGTACCTTAATGAATGACATCAATCCTTCCTTACTGAATGACATCAACAGTACCTTAATGAATGACATCAACTCTACCTTGCTGAATGACATAAACCCTACCTTAATGAATGGCACTGCTTCTCAGTGCAAGAGGTGTCACTGCATTACCTGATTTGAATTCAGGCTGCATCACATCCGGCCATAATTGGGAGTCACATAGGGCACAATTGGCCCAGCGTCGCCCGGGTTCGGCCAGGGTAGGCTGTCATTGTAAATAAGAATTTGTTCTTAACTCACTTGCCTAGTTAAATAAAGGTTAAATAAAAATTATAAAAAATAACTTAATAAATGACATCAACCCTACCTTAATGATACAAAGGACAACATATTGTAGCGACCTCAACCCAATGCCTAACAACCTCATCAAGAGGCTCGGATATCTTGGCGTGACAGCTAAGGTGTTGAGTTGACAGTTGCTGAACCTGGGTTTGTATCTTGGTCGGGCTACCCCCACATTCGCTATAATATTTATTTGGTTATTATCATAGATATTGGATTTTGAGTACGTTATTCTGGAAAAAGCTTATTGAAATTCCTGTCTTTAAAGGCCCCTCTTGGGCCGGAGAAGAGGCCCCCAAACATAGCAGTCTGACATTATCTCACTTAATATATATATCTCTCTCTGTCTCTCTTTCTCTACTTGTTTGTGTAGAGAACAGAGCTCGAGGAGAGGCCAGGCATGGCTACTGCTGCTTCCATAACGTCAGTACAGATCATGACGACCACCATCACACTAATAGCCACAGCCACGAGCAGGGCCTTTATCCCACGTGTGTCCAAGAGCAGTCATCGGGATTGGAGACGGATCAGTGCGTGTCTCCTGGTAAAAGCCTCCTTGCTCCGGAGCTTCTCCAATGCGTCTGGAATGGGCTGTGTCTCAAATGGCACCACCTTATTCCCTACGTAGTGCACTACTTTTGACCAGGGCCCAGTAGTGCACTGTGGAGGAAAGGGTGCCATTTGGGATACAGACATGGGCTGTCGACACTCCCTAGCCTTTAATGTACGATCTTGAAAACCTTCAACTCATTACTCTCTTCCACGATCCTCCCCAGTCTCGTCCTAACTGCTTTCAGATGTTTAGTAATGCTGCCTTCAGATGTCATTAGTTCCACTAAGATGCAGAAGGAGAAAAGTGGTGGGGTAGCACCACTACTTCACTACCATTACAGAGATCTTCCAAGAACACTTCAGTGGAGATTTGCAATAGTACTCAGTATTGGAGGTTGACTACAGTTAATGTTAATGCATCTCAAACATCTCTGGACAGTAGGCACAATCATTATATCAAAGGGAACTGTAAAGTTAACTGTCTCTGTGGAATCATGTCTTCTCATATAATACACACATTGTGAATTGACATCTTTATGATTAGTTACAGTATATTTGTGGCAATTGTAATGCAATACTTTGAAATTGTTCAGTTTGTTACACATTAGGAAACTAAATCAATAGTTTTACATATGCAGTGCATTGGGAAAGTACTCAGATCCCTTGACTTTCCCCACATTTTGTTACGTTACAGACTTATTCCGAGTGGCTATAGAGTTACTCCCAGCGTCTGCCGACGTAACTCCCTCCGTTGTGCCCTCAACCGGCCTTGGCCGGACGTCGGAGCAGACGCTTCTACTAGCCCCGGCCCTGCTAACTTTGAACGCCGTGTCTCCTGCTGGCTAGCGTAGCAACGACTACCCAACGGCTTCCCTGTTTCATCTATTGCTGTTCACTGGACCCTATGATCACTTGGCTACATAGCTGATGCCTGCTGGACTGTTCATTAATCACGGTACTCCATTTAGTTTATTTTTTGTTTATCTGTCGGCCCCAGCCTCGAACTCAGGTCCTGTGTGTAGTTAACTGACACTCTCTGCCCATTGATCGCCATTTTACCTGTTGTTGTTGTCTTAACTGATTAGCTGTTGTTGTCTTACCCGTTGTCTTAGCTAGCTCTCCCAATCAACACCTGTGATTGCCTTATCCCTCGCTTCATGTCTCTCAAATGTCAACATGCCTTGTATACTGTGGTTTAAGATAGTTATCATTGCTTTAGTTTACTGCGGAGCCCCTAGTCCCACTCAACATGCCCCAGATACCTCCTTTGTCCCACCTCCCACACATGCGGTGACCTCACCCAGCTTGACTAGTGCATCCAGAGATGCAATCTCTCTTATCGTCACTCAATGCCTGGGCTTACCTCCACTGTTCCCACACCCCTGTCTGTACATTATGCCCTGAATCTATCCTACCATGCCCAGAAATCTACTCCTTTTATTCTCTTTCCCCAATGCACTAGATGACCAGTTTTGATATCCTTTAGCCATACCCTCATCCTACTCCTCCTTTGTTCCTCAGATGATGTGGAGGTAAACCCAGACCCTGCGTGTCCCCATGCACTCATTTGTTGACTTCTGTAGCCCAAAAAGCCTTGGCTTCATGCATGTTAACATCAGAAGCCTCCTCCCTAAGTTTTTTTTACTCACTGCTTTAGCACACTCCTCCAACCCTGATGTCCTTTCCGTGTCTGAATCCTGGCTTAGGAAGGCCACCAAAAATTCTGAGATTTCCATCCCCAACTACAACATTTTCCGTCAAGATACAACTGCCAAAGGGGGAGGAGTTGCAATATACTGCAGAGATAGCCTGCAAAGGTCTGTGATACTTTCCAGGTCTATGCCCAAACAGTTAGAGGTTCTAATTTAAAAAATTTATCTCTCCTGAAATAAGTCTCTCACTGTTTCCACCTGTTATATACCCCCCTCAGCTCTCAGCTGTGCCCTGGACACCATATGTGAATTGATTGCCCCCCATCTATCTTCAGAGTTCGTTCTGTTAGGTGACCTAAACTGGCTTAATACCCCAGCAGTCCTACAATCTAAGCTAGATGCCCTCAATCTCACACAAATTATCAAGGAACACACCAGATACAACCCTAAATCCGTAAACATGGGCCCCCTCATAGATATTATCCTGACCAACTTGCCTTCCAAATACACCTTCGCTGTTTTCAATTAGGATCTCAGCGATCACTGCCTCATTGCCTGCATCTGCTATGGGTCCACGGTCAAACGACCACCCCTCATCACTGTCAAACGCTCCCTAAAACACTTCTGCGAGCAGGCCTTTCTAATCGACCTGACCCGGGTATCCTGGAAGGATATTGACCTCATCCCGTCAGTCGAGGATGCCTGGTCGTTCTTTAAATGTAATTTCCTTACCATCTTAAATAAGCATGCCCCTTTCAAAAAATGTAGAACTAAGAACAGATATAGCCCTTGGTTCACTCCAGACCTGACTACACTCGCATCGAATAGTCCCAGCAATACACAACTTTTCAGGGAAGTTAGGAACCAATACACACAGTCGGTCAGGAAAGCAAAGGCTAGCTTTTTCAAACAGAAATGTGCATCCTGTAGCTCTACTTCCAAAAAGCTGTGGGACGCTGTAAAGTCCATGGAGAATAAGAGCACCTCATCCCAGCTGCCCACTGCACTGAGGCTAGGAAACACTGTCACCACCAATAAATCCACGATAATCGAGAATTTCAATAAGCATTCATTTACGGCTGGCCATGCTTTCCTCCTGGCTAGCCCAAAAAAGGCCAACAACTCCGCAGCCCCGCAGCTACCTGCCCAAGCCTCCCCAGCTTCTCCTTCACCCAAATCCAGATAGCAGATGTTCTGAAAGAGCTACAAAACCTGGACCCGTACAAATCAGCTGGGCTAGACAATCTGGACCCTCTCTTTGTAAAATAATCTGCCGCCATTGTTGCATCTACTATTACCAGTTTGTTCAAACTCTCTTTCATATCGTCCGAGATCCCTAAAGATTGGAAAGCTGCCGTGGTCATCCCCCTCTTCAAAGGGGGTGACACTCTAGACCCAAACTGTTACAGAACTATATCCATCCTGCCCTGCCTTTCTAAAGTCTTCGAAAGCCAAGTTAATAAACAGATCACTGACCATTTAAAATCCCACCGTACCTTCTCCACTGTGCAATCCGGTTTCTGAGCTGGTCAACCACGCTCAATGTACTAAACGATATCATAACCGCCACCGATAAAAGACAGTACTGTGCAGCCGTCTTCATCAACCTGGCCAAGGCTTTCGACTCTGTAAATCACCGTATTCTTATCGGCAGACTCAACAGCCTTGGTTTCTAAAATGACTGCCTCGCCTGGTTCACCAGCTACTTCTCAGACAGAGTTCAGTGTGTCAAATCGGAGGGCCTGTTGCCCAGACCTCTGGCAGTCTCTATGAGGGTACCGCAGGGTTCAATTATCGGGCCGACTCTTTTCTCTGTATATATCAACGATGTCGCTCTTGCTGCGGGTGATTTCCCTGATCCACCTCTACGCAGACGACACCATTCTGTTTACATCTGGACCTTCTTTGGACACTGTGTTAACTTATTCGGGATAGGGGGCAGTATTCGGAAGTTCGGGTGACTGAGGTGCCCAAAGTAAACTGCCAGTTACTCAGGCCCAGAAGCTAGGATATGCATATAATGGTATTGGATAGAAAACACTCTGAAGTTTCTGAAACGGTTAAAATAATGTCTGTGAGTGTAACAGAACTGATATGGCCGGTGTAAACCCGAGGAGAATCCATCTGGAATCTTTTTTTTTAGTTGTCTGCCCATTAAAATGCTTGTTTATGGGGAAATCAAAGGAATATCTCCCAGATTGCAGTTCCTAGGGCTTCCACTAGATGTCAACAGTCTTTAGAAAGACTTTCAGGCTTGTTTTTTTTCAAATGAGCTAGAATTTGTAGTTTTTCTATGTGGCTTTCATTTTGACTGTAGTCTTGTGGCGTGCATTAACAAGCTGGATTAACAAGAAGTTAAGCTTTTAAACAATGTAAGATACTGATATTTTCATGAATGTTTAATATTACGATTTTTGTATTTTAAATTTCGTTAGCGCCCCACCTATCCCAAAAAGGTTTTAACAAACATCCAAACGAGCTTCAATGCCATACAACACTCCTTCCGTGGCCTCCAACTCCTCTTAAACGCTAGTAAAACTCAATGCATGCTTTTCAACCGTTCGCCGCCCGCACCCACCTAGCATAACTAATCTGGATGGTTCTGACTTAATTAATATGTGGACAACTACAAATACGTAGGTGTCTGGCTAGACTGTATACTCTCCTTCCAGACTCATATTAAACATCTCCAATCCAAAATTAAATCTAGAATCGTCATCCTATTTCACAACAAAGCCTCCTTCACTCACGCCACCAAACGTACCCTCGTAAAACTTACTATCCTACTGATCCTCGACTTCGGCGATGTCATTTACAAAATAGCCTCCAACACCCTACTCGGCAAACTGGATGCAGTCTATCACAGTGCCCTCCGTTTTGTCACCAAAACTCCATATACCACCCACTACTGCGACCTGTATGCTCTCGTCGGCTGGCCCTCGCTACATATTCGTCACCAGACCCACTGGCTCCAGGTCATCTATAAGTATTTGCTAGGTAAAGCTCTGCCTTATCTCACCTCACTGGTCATGATAACAACACCCACCCATAGCACGCACTCCAGCAGGTATATCTCACTGGTCATCCCCAAAGCCAACACCTTCTTTGGCCGCCTTTCCTTCCAGTTCTCTGCTGCCAATGAAGGGAACGAATTGCAAAAATTACTGAAGCTGAAGACTTATATTTCCCTCACTAACTTTAAACATCAGCTCTCTGAGCAGCTAACCGTTCGCTACAGCTGTACATAACCCATCTGTAAATAGCCCATCCAATCTACCTACCTCATCCCCATATTATTTTTATTTACTTTTCTGCTCTTTTGCACACCCGTATTTCTACTTGCACACTCCAGTGTTAATCTGCTCTATTGTAATTACTTCGCTACGATGGCATATTTATTGCCTTACTCCTCATTTGCACACATTATATAGACTTTCTTTTTTTCTATTGTGTTATTGACTGTACGGTTGTTTATTCTATGTGTAACTCTGTGTTGAGGTTTGTGTCGCACTGCTTTGCTTTATCTTGGCCAGGTCGCAGTTGTAAATGAGAACTTGTTCTCAACTAGCCTACCTGGTTAAATAAAGGTGTTCTCAACTAGCCTACCTGGTTAAATAAAGGTGTTCTCAACTGGCCTACCTGGTTAAATAAAGGTGAAATAAAATAATACTATTCTAAAAGGTTTGCAGAAATGTTTGCAATTAAAGGAATAAGTGGTTTTGGGCTGATTTTTTTTCCTTTGACTAATCAATCAGGTACAAGGAAGGAGTGAAAACCAACAGACACTGCCTTCCATGGAATGAGTTGGACACCTGCACTTTAGGAGAATTGTCACCTATACCTACCAAAATGTGTGGCTGACCCTTTTCATAGTTTAGTTTAGTCTCTGCTGTGTGGTGCACTGCAGACATACACTCAATAAACACATCACTTTTAGGTTGCTAAGGAAAAATGGTTCCATAAATGTGCAGTGCTGGACATGGAATTGTCTAGATCTAATTCACTACCTAAATGGGGCTGGGTCATGTTATGTTCTGTTAATTACTGATGCCCCTTTAAGAATGGTCATGCCCAGTGTTGTTCTGTTATTCTGGTACTAACTTGTTTTAGTAAATGTGAAGCTCCAGTTCAACTCCTGGTATTCAGAGTCTTTCTTATTATATAAATAAGTAATAAGAGCTAAGACACTACAGGTCAAATGCCAGGTGTTGTATCCTTGAGCACCCAGCAGGGCTAGCTATGTCTCAAATCCCCCCACTTTACATCCAGCTGTATATGTTAGCAGCAGTTGTAAGCCCAGTGAGTCATTCATCAGCTCCATAAATAAAGTGTGAGGTGCTGTACAGCTATGCTGACTCACAGTGAAACCATGCTGGCTAGGGCCTGTCCCAAATGGCACCCTATAAAGCTCTCTCAGGTTAGAATAACCCAGTCATCAGACACTCTCAGGTTAGAATAACCCACAGTCATCAGGCTCTCTCAGGTTAGAATAACCCACAGTCATCAGGCTCTCTCAGGTTAGAATAACCCAGTCATCAGTCTCTCTCAGGTTAGAATAACCCACAGTCATCAGGCTCTCAGGTTAGAATAACCCACAGTCATCAGACTCTCTCAGGGTAAAATAACCCAGTCATCAGGCTCTCTCAGGGTAAAATAACCCAGTCATCAGGCTCTCTCAGGTTAGAATAACCCAGTCATCAGGCTCTCAGGTTAGAATAACCCAGTCATCAGACACTCTCAGGTTAGAATAACCCACAGTCATCAGGCTCTCTCAGGTTAGAATAACCCACAGTCATCAGGCTCTCTCAGGTTAGAATAACCCAGTCATCAGTCTCTCTCAGGTTAGAATAACCCACAGTCATCAGGCTCTCAGGTTAGAATAACCCACAGTCATCAGACTCTCTCAGGGTAAAATAACCCAGTCATCAGGCTATCTCAGGTTAGAATAACCCAGTCATCAGACTCTCTCAGGGTAAAATAACCCAGTCATCAGGCTCTCTCAGGTTAGAATAACCCACAGTCATCAGGCTCTCAGGTTAGAATAACCCAGTCATCAGACTCTCTCAGGGTAAAATAACCCAGTCATCAGGCTCTCTCAGGTTAGAATAACCCAGTCATCAGACTCTCTCAGGTTAGAATAACCCAGTCATCAGGCTCTCTCAGGTTAGAATAACCCAGTCATCAGTCTCTCTCAGGTTAGAATAACCCACAGTCATCAGGCTCTCAGGTTAGAATAACCCACAGTCATCAGACTCTCTCAGGGTAAAATAACCCAGTCATCAGGCTCTCTCAGGTTAGAATAACCCAGTCATCAGTCTCTCTCAGGTTAGAATAACCCACAGTCATCAGGCTCTCAGGTTAGAATAACCCACAGTCATCAGACTCTCTCAGGGTAAAATAACCCAGTCATCAGGCTCTCTCAGGTTAGAATAACCCACAGTCATCAGACTCTCTCAGGGTAAAATAACCCAGTCATCAGGCTCTCTCAGGTTAGAATAACCCAGTCATCAGGCTCTCAGGTTAGAATAACCCAGTCATCAGACACTCTCAGGTTAGAATAACCCACAGTCATCAGGCTCTCTCAGGTTAGAATAACCCACAGTCATCAGGCTCTCTCAGGTTAGAATAACCCAGTCATCAGTCTCTCTCAGGTTAGAATAACCCACAGTCATCAGGCTCTCAGGTTAGAATAACCCACAGTCATCAGACTCTCTCAGGGTAAAATAACCCAGTCATCAGGCTATCTCAGGTTAGAATAACCCAGTCATCAGACTCTCTCAGGGTAAAATAACCCAGTCATCAGGCTCTCTCAGGTTAGAATAACCCACAGTCATCAGGCTCTCTCAGGGTAAAATAACCCAGTCATCAGGCTCTCTCAGGTTAGAATAACCCAGTCATCAGACTCTCTCAAGGTAAAATACCCCCCCCCCCCCCCCCATGCCTAATTTATTTACCATCACAATTACACCCTGCTCTTCCCCTGTGGGCCATGTTCCAATTCCTTCTGTTTTGCTTCTTCTTTTCAAATGGAAGATCTATGCGTGTGGTCTCTGCAATGGTTTGGCTGACACACACACAGAGAGACAAAAACACACTCATGCACGCACACTCCATTCAACTTTCCTCTGGCCTGTACCTCGAAGTCCCATTCCTCCCCTCCCTTCCTAACTAAACATCGCAGGACAGCAGAAGGGACCTTCAAAGGGTCTGGAGGGGGTACTCCTTTTTTCCTGCCACTTGTCATCATCCAAGGGCCTGGCTGCTCCCCTTATTACTCTAATTGCTTCCAACTGCTCCAGGAGCCTTTGATGGGGGGGGGGGGGCGAAGCCAGCCAGAGAGCATGCTGCAACCACCTGTTGTTGCAGAGCCAGACACAGGTGGGCTGTAGTGTGGCGGTGCTGTATAGAAGAGGACTGCACCACTGGGGTGTATTCATTTATGCTAAACTTTCTGGGGTGAAGGTTCCCAAAAACATAAAGATCATCTTTAGAGCTAAGATCATCTGAATTCTATTGATATGCAATGTACAAACAATGACCTTAATGCATAAGACAATCATATCTGTTCTACATAGAATCTATCTAAATGTTCTGTGATGTTTCTTAGTCCTGAACATGGCCCCTGGTTTCTGTTTCTATTGTATTAAATATATATAAACATATTCAGTACACTCCGTAATTATTGTTGTTTTGGCTTTGTACTCCAGCACTCTGAATTTGAAATGATACAATGACTACGAGGTTAAAGTGCAGACTGTCAGCTTTAATTTGAGGGTATTTTCCACATTAATGTGGATGATACCATGATTACGGATAGTCCTGAATTAATAGTGAATAATGAGTGAGAAAGCTGCACAAATATCACAACCCCCCCAAAAGTGCTAACCTGCCATTATTGTAATGGTGTCGTATTATTATTGTTAGCATTTTTGGGGGTTATGATATTTGTGCAGCTTTCTCACTCATTATTCATGATTAATTCAGGACTATACGTAATCATGGTATCATCCACATTAATGTGGAATGAAAGCTGACAGTCTGCACTTTAACCTCATTACTCAGGATTGATTCAGGACCGTTGCATAATCATGGTCACAACCATTAAAGTTTTAATAAACATTCTATTCTTATTTACAATTAAAGGGACTCCAAATTGACACAATACATTGTTTACCATTCACTTCTAATGGGCAGAAAATGAATCTGAAACAACCAAAACTAACAAATGCATCCAACAAGTTAGTCACAAGCTTTTGCTCCCCTACAAAAAGGGGAACTATGTACAAAAACCACTGTCATTTAAAGCGGCCCGTCTGCACCTTAACCATTAAAGCAGCCCATCTGCACCTTAACCATTAAAGCAGCCCGTCTGCACCTTAACCATTAAAGCAGGCCGTCTGCACCTTAACCATTAAAGCGGCCCGTCTGCACCTTAACCATTAAAGCGGCCCGTCTGCACCTTAACCATTAAAGTGGCCCGTCTGCACCTTAACCATTAAAGCGGCCCGTCTGCACCTTAACCATTAAAGCAGGCCGTCTGCACCTTAACCATTAAAGCAGGCCGTCTGCACCTAAACCATTAAAGCAGCCCGTCTGCACCTTAACCATTAAAGCAGGCCGTCTGCACCTTAACCATTAAAGCAGGCCGTCTGCACCTTAACCATTAAAGCAGGCCGTCTGCACCTAAACCATTAAAGCAGCCCGTCTGCACCTTAACCATTAAAGCAGGCCGTCTGCACCTTAACCATTAAAGCAGGCCGTCTGCACCTTAACCATTAAAGCGGCCCGTCTGCACCTTAACCATTAAAGCGGCCCGTCTGCACCTTAACCATTAAAGCAGCCCGTCTGCATCTTAACCATTAAAGCGGCCCGTCTGCACCTTAACCATTAAAGCGGCCCGTCTGCATCTTAACCATTAAAGCGGCCCGTCTGCATCTTAACCATTAAAGCGGCCCGTCTGCACCTTAACCATTAAAGCAGCCCGTCTGCATCTTAACCATTAAAGCAGGCCGTCTGCACCTTAACCATTAAAGCGGCCCGTGTGCACCTTAACCATTAAAGCGGCCCGTCTGCACCTTAACCATTAAAGCGGCCCGTCTGCACCTTAACCATTAAAGCGGCCCGTCTGCACCTTAACCATTAAAGCGGCCCGTCTGCACCTTAACCATTAAAGCGGCCCGTCTGCACCTTAACCATTAAAGCGGCCCGTGTGCACCTTAACCATTAAAGCGGCCCGTCTGCACCTTAACCATTAAAGCGGCCCGTCTGCACCTTAACCATTAAAGCGGCCCGTCTGCACCTTAACCATTAAAGCGGCCCGTCTGCACCTTAACCATTAAAGCGGCCCGTCCGCACCTTAACCATTAAAGCGGCCCGTCTGCACCTTAACCATTAAAGCAGGCCGTCTGCACCTAAACCATTAAAGCAGGCCGTCTGCACCTTAACCATTGTATAATTTCAAATCCAAAGTGATGTCCCAATAAGGTCACCGTATATGTTTTATGGTCAAACACCTGATCCTCCCCCAATGCTGCTGGAGTACTAGGTGTGAATTCCTATCACACAACTGATTACAATAAAACGCTTTTAGGTTTACAATACATGTTTCCCCAAGGAAATAGGTGTCACAGACTGATGTAATAAATAAAAAAAGCACGCAACAACTTTTATTAGTTAGCAATGGTTTCAAATCATTTCAAACAACAAACGAAGGCAAAACCACAGAGCAAAATGTACAGAGTTCGAGAGACCGTGTGCAATGTAACTGAAATAAAGGACTAATTACAATAGAATATCCTAAATGGGCTGAATGTAGGACCGGTGGAAGGGATCCCTCCCTCTCTCCAACCAAGGTGCATGAATTAAGAAGAAGTAGATTCAGACACTCTTGGAGGACAATAGAAGTAAATAAAGTGCTTCTTTACGTTTACAAACAAAACAGAAGCCTTTTTCTTTACTTCCATTGTCCTCCAAGAGTTGGTCAATCTCTCGAATTCTGAATTGAGGACTGGATAGCTCTCTGGCGCCATCTTCTGGCCTGAAGTCATACTAGAAATCCAACAGCTGGGGAAGAAATGAAATATGTTATGACTGTTGATTCTTATACTGTCATTCCTTGACAATAATAGGAGAGGATATTTAATAGAATTCATGGGTATATTTACACACCAGTTGAGGCAGGATCTTCTCAAAGTGTTCTATGTCCATTCGGTCACAGTCCTCTGCCTCAGCCTGTTTTATCGTTCTTTGTGCAGCTTCTGAGAAACAAAGAGTCAGAGTCTGTATTCCTAAAGCAACTCGGAGTAAAGACTGCTGATCTAGGCACAGTTTTGCATTCAGCATTTTAGATCATAATGAATACGATTATATGGATAGGGGGACACATCTGATCCTAGATCAGTATTCCTACTCTAAGATGCTTTACGAATCCTGATATCTTCATCTCATATTGAAGTTATATAAAACACCATCATCTCAGCCTGTATAAACACCTCCATTGATTTCCATGTACATTACAGCCACAATCAATCGTTTGAACTTACCTTGAACAAACACATGTAGCATCTCTGCCATAAGGAGGACAGCATCGGCACCGACTTGAGAAAAACAAAGAAACAAAGGTCAAAATGCGATGACTTAGTTAACAGCCTACAACTGCTGCTTCATTTGACTAAACATGATCAGGTCCAACTCCTTTCCAGGATAGTTACATTAAACAACTCCACTAGCTAGCAACTCGCCTTTAGTTCTCGTCCTTGAAGAAGCTTGACAGGACTTTGCTTACTGTCTCCTAAAAAGAAAGAGAAAACCCATGATTCTGAATAACAGTATGCACGATAACAGCACGTTAAAGTTACTGTAGTGAACTGCTTCCAAAAACAACTGCCAGTGTTGTCAGAAGTATCCAGTAGGCTGATGATTTAGCGCGCTACCCCGCTGAATTAGCTCCATACAGTCTGCTCAGTCTAATTTGAAAATGTGGCTTGTGATCTTGCTTTAGTCGGAATTATGTGACTCACAACATATAACAATTAATAGTATTGGCTACTTTCTCTTACCTTTTTGAATGTGACTTCCGCGCTGCTTTCCGCCATTTTCAGTTTTTGTCGATCAACGCGCTCTCAGCAGTGATTGGCTGCATCGAGTCCGTGATTATTTACGTAAAACGCATCGCGCAACGCTTCTATTCCAAAGGAAAAATAGTACCAAATAGAAATGTGGAAAATAGTAAATGTCTTAAGAAAATGTGTGTGCTTGCTAGTTTAAAGTGCATTTACAGTGTTAACAGATGAAACTATCCAAGCAGAAGATAAATCTCCTTCAACCAAACTCAATATCACTTTTGAAATACAATAGCCTATTTTTATTTATTTTTATAAATAGCCTATTAACTTTTCGACAAGTTAACAAATGACATGTTGGATTAACGTCTCCAACTCAACCAACAATAAAAGTTAAAGAATGCTATTAGTGGCTCAGATGGAACTATCCATGCAGTAGACACATCTCTTTTATATGTTGATATGTGGTTGCCTTGTCAACCAAACACAATTCAATAATACTTTTGTAATACATTAAAGAGCCTAAAGTTAAGGCTATCTTCCAAACTAATGAGTAACACACCCATAGTTATTGTAACTATACATTTCTTCTTATGTAATCATATAAAGCGTGCAGGTTGAAGATAGCATACATACTGTAGGTCGTTGAAGGTTTGTGGGGATCTTCACAAATGTGAAAAAAATCTGTGGAAATTTCAAATGGCATTGATCACGTGCACTTTTAATGTCATTTCAACTGCAATCCAGGTCATTTGGTTCTGCTAATAAATGAAGCACAGTGATAACACATTAATCTGTTGTATAAATAAACTAAATATAATTGAAATTCCCATTTGAACTTTGCTGTGGTTTTAAATGGTTGAAAGCGCAGTGATAGATATTTGGTTGACAACTAAACCAAAAATCAGACATTGTTTTTCCATTGGAATTTTGTTGTGCTTTTAGATGGTTGAAAGCATAGTGATGCAACATTGGAAATTCAACCCATTTTTAGCTGTCCTTTTGAGTGGGTAATCGCATTGATTAACGTCTCAACCCAATACTACCCAATTATCCACATTGAAAATATGTGGTGATACCAGTGGGATACAGAGGTGAGTGTGTTTCAGTGTGTGTGTGTGTGTGTGTCACAGCAGCGGTTTTACCAGGTAGGTGTGACAGGGTTTGAATTTGATGTTTGCCCTTGACACCTCTTCTGACAGGTGAACCTTGTAGTGAAATATCTTCATATCCACCTTCAGAGACACAGAAAAGTCACAGGGTTAGAGGAGAGAGAAATAAAAGATGATAGAGAGAGAGAGAGAGAGAGAGAGAGAGAGATAAAAAAAGAGGTGAGGGATGGTTGAGTTTCATTTTACAGCCAGTAGGGGGTACAATGTCTCTACTCCTGTAAAGTTATAAAATAATCCACAAGACAGCTTTCCCAAGGACAACCAGTCAGATAAACATGCTGTATTAGAGGCAGGGAATTACACTGGCCAAAGAGATCACAGCAATCACAGCCACCAATTATCATACACCATCTAAAATATACACAGGAATCTAATTGTTTCTTGTTGTATTTGTTGCAAATTCATCAACTCAAAGTTCTCTCAAAGTCCAAACTATTTTTTGTATGTAGCCTAGTTTTAATGTAGGCCCATGAAGCACTGTTGGCTGACTGGTAAGATATTTTGAGGATATTATAGCCTAGTGAAAATGGAATTCATTAGCTAATAACCCGCTAATTGTGTTGACTGGTGAATATCCCATGCATGCTGCGCTAAACAACCAGACAAGCAAATGACTGCTATAGTGGAGTTTCAGCACCATGGACATAGGTCAATCAATTCCCCTCTAATCTGACTACAGTTAGACCTGTGCTCTCGCTTTTATTAGTAAATGTCTATTTCCTATTGTAGAGGAGAGTGGGGTAAGTCAAGCAACGTTTTTTGCATTCAGCATCACCCCATCAAGGGAAACATAGTATTCTTTCTAACAAATATATTTGCATATTTTTCAGGATGATGTGTATCCCTGGAAATAATCAGAATTCATGTAAATATTACAGTTTTGAAAACATAGCTTGTTAAAAAAAACTTCTTGTGGCACAAAATACCCCTTACCCAGGGAAAATTGAGCTGCGGGACAGGGTAAATTAAGCTGCTTACTTGGTGAAAATCTGTTTTTAGGACACAATGTAAAAACGGAGCGCTGGAGCTCATCTGAGCGGTTGGGTTCTCTTTGATGTTTGAGTTTGAGTTTATTTTTATTTTTACAGGGACAGTGCACATTAATCAACATTTCAGTAAAAGTGCCGGTTTTAGCCAACCGGCTCATTTTCAACCGCAGTCCCTGGGCAGGTTATTAAAAACAATTACAATATAGACAATAGAAACATAGAACAAGCAAGACATAGCATACAGACAGAGCAACATAGGACAAGCAAGACGTAGCATACAGACAGAGCAGCATAAAACAAAAAGCAGCAAGACAAAATTCATAAAAGCAACAAAGTGTTTCCACACCTCACAAGCTACAGACAACAGACAACATGGAGTGGCAACACACAGCTAGGGACCATGTTCACAAATCTGATTGACCTTTAGCCATGTCTTCAAGCATTTTGTGAAAGTGTGATATGTGGTGCAGTTATGTGTGTCTGATGGCAGTGTATTCCAGACATGGGAAGCTCTCACAGAGAATGCAGATTTACTAAAGGTGCTTTTCCTTAGGGGAACTATACAGTCACCTCTCATGGCAGACCTTGTGGATCTGCTGCCATATGTCTGGGTTTTCTGTTTAACAAAAATATTGAGTGCAGGGGGAGCCAGGCCATTGAGGATCTTGAATACAAGACATGCGTCTTGTATATATTGTTATGTTATATTGATATGTTAAATAAATGTGTAATTCGTGATTCCGTCGAACCTACACATGAACCTGTTTTTAATTGGTTTTGTTTATTGTATATTAGCTGTGTTCTCCTTCACTTTAACCAGGCAAAAAATTGAGAATCTTGAATGATTAAGGTTTTATACTAATGGTGAAGGAGAAATAAAACATGTAAACTGTTATAGACTTGTTTATTTTGCCACTCAACCCAAACTTTAACAACCTGTATGTGTGTTAGGCAGAGCACCCCATGCTCTTTAACAACCTGTATGTGTGTTAGGCAGAGCACCCCATGCTCTTTAACAACCCGTATGTGTGTTAGGCAGAGCACCCCATGCTCTTTAACAACCTGTATGTGTGTTAGGCAGAGCACCCCATGCTCTTTAACAACCTGTATGTGTGTTAGGCAGAGCACCCCATGCTCTTTAACAACCTGTATGTGTGTTAGGCAGAGCACCCCATGCTCTTTAACAACCTGTATGTGTGTTAGGCAGAGCACCCCATGCTCTTTAACAACCCGTATGTGTGTTAGGCAGAGCACCCCATGCTCTTTAACAACCTGTATGTGTGTTAGGCAGAGCACCCCATGCTCTTTAACAACCTGTATGTGTGTTAGGCAGAGCACCCCATGCTCTTTAACAACCTGTATGTGTGTTAGGCAGAGCACCCCATGCTCTTGTATAAACCTGGGGTGGCGTAGTGTGGCAGTTTGACTTATGCATTTGGTGTTCTTTCAAATTAGCCAACAGTGGCATTTTCTGATGTTTTCAACGTGATTCTTCTTTGCTTTCACCACAAATGGGAAGAGAACAAAAACATCTCTGCATGAACCAGAGAGCGCACATTGTTCCAAAAAAATCTGGCTCTGCCCAAGTACACACAGGTGTGAAGAACTACATGTTAAGCTGTATCGGCCCTTACCCAGAATCACCAACCCACATTTTTAATGATCATGGTCACAGTATGGATAAGGTCCACGTGGGGCAAAATACATTGATCCTTAGTGGTTTTGGAACACTCAGCATTTCATTAAAACAAACTAGCAACATCTGAAAGCTAGTATGCCCTTTTAACCAAAGCAGTAGAGCAGAGCTTCATATTTCACTACCTAACCAGTTTGTCCAGAACCCATAGCCTATGAAAACCCAATTAGTACCATGAGCATACCACCGTGCATCCTGCTGCTGGCTTGCCTATGAAGCCAAGCAGGGTCTTTCCTGGTCGGTCCCTGGATGCGCTGAAAGTGGTGTTGGAGGGCCAGTAGGGGGCACTCTTCCTTCTAGTCTTAAGATCAACATCCCAATGCTCCAGGGGAAGTGATGGGGACATTTCCCTGCGTAGGAGGCTCTCTTTCGGATGAGACGTTAACGTGTGACCTTACTCTCTGTCACTACATATCCCATGGCACTTATCGTAAGAGTAGGAGTGTTAACGTCCTGGCTAAATCCGGGCGGCAGGTAGCCTAGCGGTTAAGAACGTTGGGCCAGTAACTGAAAGGTTGCTGGTTTGAATCCCTGAGGTGATATCTGTTGATGTGCCCTTGAGCAAGGCACTTAACCCTATTTGCCCCTGTTCTGGATAAGAGCATCTGCTAACATGTACATTTACATCATGGCACACCTAACCTTCCCCACATTTCTAATTGGCATGTATCACTCCTCACCTCTCCAGCTGTGGTGAGCGTTTTGGCACAAATGATTGTCATCATCTGGAAAGGCACTACATAAATGTTGGGCCCTGTAAAATCAGTATTTTTTTTGTTGTTGCCTGATTCCAATTAGTCTTAATTCCAAATTCCGTTTCCTCCATTTTGTTTAAGGTTTCCGTTCTCACGTTTTTTTCCTTCAGTTTATCAAGAAAAAAACAACAAGAAAACAACATTTTAATAGAAGACAACTAAATTGGACATGGTCCAAGCACACCAAGAGAGTCGTTAAGAGGGCACGACAAAACCCATCCCCCCTCAGGAGACTGAAAATATTTGTCATGGGTCCTCAGATCCTCAAAAGGTTCTACAGCTGTACCAGAGAGCAATGGTTGCATCACTGGCTGGTATGGCAACTGCTCGGCCTCAATCCACAAGGGTAGTGCGAACGGCCCAGTACATCAACGGGGCCAAGCTTCCTGTCATCCAGGACCTCTATACCAGATGGTGTCAGAGGAAGGCCCTAAAAATTGTCAAAGACTCCAGCCACCCTAGTCATAGACTGTTCTCTCTGTTAGGTCCAAGAGGCTTCTAAACAGCTTCTACACCCAAGCCATAAGACTCCTAAACATCTAATGAAATGTCTACCCAGACTATTTTCATTCCCCCCCATTCTACACCACTGCTACTCTCTGTTGCCACCTATGCATAGTCACTTCAATAACTCCTACATGTACATACTACCTCAACTTACCGGTACCCCCCTGTATATAGTCTCGCTATTATTATTTTACTGCTGCTCTTTAATTACTTGTTACTGTTATTTCTTATCTGTATTTTTTTTAACTGCATTGTTGGTGAGGGGCTCATAAATAAACATTTCACTGAAAGGACTACACCTGTTGTATCCGGCGCATGTGACTAATACAATTTGATGTTCTGAAGTCCAAAGCAAAACAACATCAAGAGACCACTTTTGAGGTCTGGATTTCTTTTGCAAATGTTTGATTTTGGGGTGTATTTACCCTTTAATTCCAGTGTGCACCTACAGTAGCAAGAGGCAGTTTAGAAGTGTTTTTGTAGTGCAGACGTGATGGCAGAGTTTGCTAAAACAAATACCCACTGATTGATTAGTAAGGTAAGCATAGGCTACTTTGTAGTTAACATCTAATTGCAAAGGTTTATGGGAAAGCCTTTCCATCTACCAGAACACTTTTCATTAGAATCCTCACTAACAGCTACACAAAGTGGCAGGCTTGCGCACCACACATACAGACAAGGAATTCAAATCAAATCAAATGTTATTGGTCACATACACATGGTTAGCAGATGTTATGTGAAATTCTTGTGCTTCTAGTTACGACAGTGAAGCAATATCTGCAATAACAAGTAATCTAACAATTCCACAACAACTACCTTATGCACACAAATGTAAATAAAGGAATGGAATAAGAATATGTAAATATATGGATGAGCGATGACAGAGCGGCATACGCAAGACGCAATAGATGGTATAAAATACAGTATATACACATATGAGATGAGTAATGCAAGAGATGTAAACATTAAAGTGCCATTATTAAAGTGACTAGTGATCCATTTATTAAAAGTGGCGAATGATATCGAGTCTGCAGGTAGGCAGCAGCCTCTATTTGCTAGTGATGGCTGTTTAACAGTCTGGTGGCCTTGAGAAATAGCTTATGTCTCCCAGTCCCAGCTGTGATGCACCTGTACTGACCCCCGCCTTCTGGATGGTAGCGGGGGGAACAGGCAGTAGCTCGGGTGGTTGTTGTCTTTGATGATCTTTTTGGCAAACCTGTGATATCGGGTGCTGTAGGTGGTGTCCTGGAGGGCAGGTAGTTTTCCCTGGTAAATGCATTGTACAGACCGCACCACCCTCTGGAGAGCCCTGCGGTTATGGGCGGTGCAGTTGCCGTACTAGGCGGTGATACAGCCAGACAGGATGCTCTCAATTGTGCATCTGTAAAAGTTTGTGAGGGTTTTAGGTGACAAGCAACATTTCTTCAGCCTCCTGAGGTTGAAGAGGTGCTGTTGCGCCTTCTCACCCCACTGTCTGTGTGCATGGACCATTTCAGTTTGTCCGTGATGTGTACGCAGAAGAACTTTAAAAAAACGTTACACCTTCTCCACTGTGGTACCGTCGACCCAGGGCCTCAAGCTTAATGACGGCTTGTAGAGTACTATGGTGTTGAATGCTGAGCTGTAGTCAATTAACAGCATTCTTACATAGGTATTCCTCTTGTCCAGATTGGATAGGGCATGTGATGGCGATGCAGAGTATCATTGCCTCTAGAAGTTTGCAGAAAATATGAATCATTGATGCATTGTGTTCATGACTTATGACATGATAAACGTGGGCAAATGTATTACATTTTCAATAGGCTACATTTTGTTGATACTTACTAAGTTATAACCACTGGGTGGCAGGGTAGCTTAGTTGTTAGAGCGTTGGACTAGTAACTGGAAGTTTGTAAGTTCAAACCCCCGAGCTGACAAACCCCACTGTTCCTAGGCAGTCATTGAAAATAAGAATTTGCTAACTGACTTGCCTAGTTAAATAAAGGTAAAATAAAAGATATACATTTTTGAACATTGTTAAATTCTGCTTTAATGTCTGGATTCCGTCAGCATATCGCAGATTTACAGGGCCCTATAAATGTAATCAATCAATCATTACTACTATTGCTGTCACGATCATAAATACTTATAGAAAACACATTCTCTTTAGGAAATGTCCCTTTCTAGTAATATCTTCGGTTATTCTACTAAAAGTTAACGCAACATAGGCCTTATAATGTTCACAACATTGAAAACAATTGGCATTTCATTACAAATCAGTAAATCAAGGTACATAAGACATCTGAAAACAGTTTGTTACAATCAAACCAAATCATAGAAAAAAAATTAAAATCTACATTTATTTTCAACAAATAATCCATGTATCCCATCCAAATTGCTTAAAAAATAATAACGTAGGTACAGTATCATCCGGCTTCTGATACATTCGAGGAGATGCTCAATTGATGAACAGACCCATAGTCACGTCTGCGGATAGACCTGGCTGGGATGACCTCAACCTTCTGGGTCATCCATCTATATGAAAGATTAGATTTTAGCATGGTAAAAGAGTTGCAAAAACAGTGACTCGTAACTTCTGTTGGACTCTTGCATATGACTTTAGACTTGACTCTGTGTTTTAATAGTCAAGTATTGAATCAAAGTATATACATTTTCAAACAAATTGACCTTTGACCTAGAAGAGTCTAACCTGCAACGCAATGTTACCCTGCATGGATCAGAACACACATCTGTTTATGAAGAGAGAGACTTGAGATTTGACTCAGACTCGCCCTGTTGAGACTTAAGACTTGACTGGTGCTGAAAGACCTGTGACCCAGACAGTGACATATGGATAAGACTGGCTGCATGTGCTGGATAAAAGCAACCTACACACAACCATGTCAACACAGCACTCATTAAAACATGTTTCCAATGTGTAATCACAACAACAACAACAAGTCAGTGGATTGAAGTGAAAAAATATGATATTCTCTTATGTTGATGACTTTTTGTAAATCCAATCAGTTTTCCACATTGATTCAACATGATCGTATTTACTTTATTGGTTGATATGACATAGAAACATTGCTGATTCATTCAACAAGTCTTTGCCTAATGCTCTGTTTTGATTTACCTTCAGACTGACAACTCTCTTGGCCTCCACTTCCATGCCTCCTATATAGTGAGGACCCGCCCAGTCTGCCGTATCTGCCTCCTCCTCAGAGGAAAAACTCACGTATCCCAACGCACTGGCACTCTTTGAGTCAGAGTCCTGTGGACTCTTCTTGATCTGTTTTCAAAGGACGGACCATTACCATAACCAATAAAAACACCAATAATCCAAGATAATAAAGTTGTTTTAAAGGGGTCAATCTGTAATAGCTACATCCATTTATGGACTTTTAAATTACTGATATACAGCCATTGACTCTTGAGGAATATAACTTATAAATACCTTGTGAGATTAGTTCAACTGTCTTGTCCCATTAGAATGCAAAATATAAGCTTGTTTTACTCCACTGACTGCAGTGTAAAAAAAAGGTGGAGGGGTGGATGCTATGTTGTTTAAAACTACAGATTGCCCCTTTAAAAAAGGTATGGTTTAGGCCTTATCCACGTGAGGCTAATATTACAATAATTGATATGACTTAATCAGCCTACCGTGCATGTGTAATGCTGCCCCACTGTCGGAAGTAAGCTTGTAGGATTCCTTCATTTACGTTAGTGCTGAGATCCTTAATGACAAGCCCGTGATCCTGTCCAACAGATAAAAATATGAATGGCATCATTTTGTATTTTAAAATGTTATCATGGTAAAGTAACTATATTGTGTGTCTGTAATAGGAATACTATGAAAAATACACTACATCCATTCATAGGCAGATATCATACAGATATCGAACCTTAATTTGATAACCCTGTTGTCAACTAAAAATTTCCATTAATTATAATCCACATTTCCTGTTGCTGCAGGATTATTTTCCTGCTGTGACAAACTGGTCAAATGAAGATCCTGTGTGTTTTAGGATGGTCAGAAAAACAAGTGTTTGTTTACCAGTTTGTACTTTTTGGCCAAAGCGGTCCTGTGTTTTTTAGGGAGAAATATGTACACTCTCTCTTTGAGGCTCTCATTTTCTCCATAACTAGAGGGAAACAGAATAAATCAAAATTTCATTTCATTTGACCCTGTGAAATGCTGTAGTCTTTGGATATTT
>NW_022264048.1:0-36793 GCF_002021735.2 Oncorhynchus kisutch
AAGGCGTTCTAGCAGTTTAACAAATTGTTCAAGCTCTGCTTCACCATTCTGTAAAATAAGCGATACCTTGCTCTGTAGACTGTCTCCACAAATTTCCAACTGTAAGAGATCCCTAGGTTCGCTATAATCTCTAATCCTCGCTAACAGTTCATTCAAAGTGTCCATAAGCATTACGTAAAACACAGCATATTCCCGAATCTGACCCCCCCATGCGAAATTGAAAAACTGGCGAACCTCAATATTGTTGAATTTATTTCGACGCAAAACATGTACACTTCGATCAAGACCTCCCCCCTCCAGATTTGCTAGGCAATTGTCCAACTGTTCAAAAACATCGTATTGGGTTTCAGACTCTTCGGACATTGGTGTTAAAGGCTGATTTATAGGTGTCTGGGGTGCCGAATTAAACCTAGCGCTCTCGTTCTGTACACTGATCTCAAGACCGCCCCCCTCCAGATTTGCTAGACATTTGTCCAACTGTTCAAAAACATCATATTGACTTTCAGACTCTTCGGACAATGTTGTTAAAGGCTGTCTTAGAGGTGTCTGTGGGGCCGAATTAAACCTAGGGCTCGCGTTAAGCTGGGTAATTAGAGATATGATGGTTTCGGGAATCTGTGTTAACATGTTTTCCTCGGAAGGCCCTGACTCATTCATACGTGTAATAATGTCTATGAGTTCGGAGGGAATCTGGGATAATAGATTTTCATCTATTGTCATTATGTCAATTACCCCCGAATCATTCATATGGTTAACTATATCTTGGAGCTCTGTAGGGATCCTGGCTAAGAGGGTTTCAATTGTCTCACTTTGGTCTATAGGGGGCGCCATCTGTCTAATTAAGGATGTGTGTGTGTGTGTGTGTGTGTTTACATGTGTGTTTTTTAACGGCGGTATTTGCTTGTTTTAGCCCTAATGTTTTTTAACATACGGGGTAGCTCGCTACGCCAGAATGACACATCCTGATTGTATTGATGCTCGAGTAGAATACACATGCGCCTCTGGAGTAGAGCCTTTCGTGATTTTAAACCCAGGGTAAACGCTTTGAAAAAACGTTCTTGGTCTATTTCAGAATCTGCTGTTTCCCCCACAGAATTGGCCGATTCAAGAAGGTTGGCAGCTTCACAGAACATCAAATCGTCTACCTCAGAAATGTCATTTAAATCTTTGACATCATCAGGTTTCGCTGGTGTCTTTGGAGCCTCCTCGGGGATGCTTGTCTGGGCATCCTCCGATGTTTGTGCGTTGTGTTCATAAGCCGGTGAGGAGTCTGAAATAAAATAATACATACACAAATAGGTTATTAACCCTAAAATATGTTAAAAATGCCAAATACATTTCAGATATAAGCCTATATATTAACAATACATTAATTAAATACCTCGGCTTTTTTGACGAGGGCTGTTCTGAAGAAGCTCTGAAACCAGGGGCTGATGTCTTGGTTCAACCTGTATTACAGCATCTGCAGGTCCGGTAGATGGTGAGCCTGAAAAAAACAAAACAAACAAACAAAAAAACAGCATTAGGCCTTGTTTTAACATATTCCGGCATAAAAAAATATATAAATATTAAAATAATAATATATATAAATAATAATATATAATTGATTCATACCTAGTCCTTGGAACGACGTCTCGTGAATATCGGCCAAGTAGAATTGTTCGGGTGAAGCGGAACTGTGGATCTGAGCACTAATTATCCTTTGGTGTTTAGAAATATGGGGGACAACGTTGTCCTGGCCAAGGGGAGTTGACCTGCCGTTTAAAGTCTCTGTTCGCTGCTTTTGTGTAAATACATCCTGGGAGTAGGGCAGAATTGTCTCGTAGTCATATGCTTCGCAGAAACCGTTCAGGCTCCATAGGGCATCGTTTAACCTTCTAGGCTTTAGGTCCTCTGTAAACATATAAAATAACTTTTAATATAAGATGCCCACACTTTTTGTTTTTAAGGTATAAATATTTTTATGTATGGAATTCTTGGAGCTTACTTACGTTGACAATTCAGGGCAGGCGTTTGTTTGTCGGCACTTTGTTTCGGAGCCCCATTGGATGGTTCGAGCTCAGTTATACCTCGGAGTATCTGCGTGAATGCTTCAGAATCTATAAAACATTCGACAATATTAAAGCTATAATCACTTTAGCTAATATTGCCTTGTTATACGGTAAGCATACTGATCCTAATGATTGTTTAATATTTCTATAACATCCCACGCTTTTCAAACAATTCCCCAACAACAACCAAATCTAATAAAGATTTATTTCAAGAACTCACCTTGCGATAGATCCATTAGACTTTTTTCCCCGATTATCTTTTTTAACGCTTCAGTCCGATAACGATTCTTGGAGTTTCTGGAGGTGCTGTTTGCATCGGAACTAAACGCTGCTACATTGCCCATGGTTTCTAGCGCTTTTGTACCCTACGACCTAGAGAAAACCCCTGATGATTTTTTTTACATAGCATTTGGGGTTTGTCGTTTTTTTCGGGCTATACCCCCGCCCATGGTATATTTGACACATTTCAAACACATGGTATTGGGTGTGTCTAAACATTAGGATCCTTTGGAGCTTCTAAAATCTCCGGGGTGCTAGCACCTAGATGCATGGGGTGTGTTGTTCTCGACATCGCTGGGATGAATGACTTTTTTAGCCCAACTAAAAAAATAGTTTTATGAAAGGCCTTTAAGATTAGGAGTCGTAAGACACAATATTATTGTTGGGGGGTAGGCATCTGTTTTGCAGGCTAGTGTAAACCTTGGTTTCAAACGACCCACCAGGCATGCAATGGTATTTTTTTAACAAACAACCCGCCCCCCTTTTTCTGTTTTTGAAACACACACACACACACACACCACACAACACACACACACACACACACAGCCACTACAGAAAACTCCCTCACGCACATGCGCGCGCACATGGCTTTTTCCGCAAGATTTTTCTCAGGGACAGACTGCGCTAAGAGTGAACAAACGCGAGAGTTCATAACGTGGTGAGATTCTGATTTTAAAACCATTTATTTCATTCAAAATATTAGTACATACATTTTATATCGTTACATTCTTAAGGTATTTTACGATGCCTTTCTTACAGATCCTGGGAGCTTATGCAACCAACCGCCATTGTCCGTGTCGAGTTCACCCTCAAAAGGCAAGGCTCTCTTGCTATGTCCATCAACACATGGTAAGTTTTCACTCCAGGGGTAGATCCTCCGTCGGGCCTTTTGGTCTTGACTCTGTCTCAAGGAAAGCCTCGCCCAGCGCTTTAACTGTTCCCCATTTTGGAAGAGAATGTCCAGCTTATTCATAAGTGTTATGAAAATTGGATAATCCACCCATTTAAAACTAAACACAGGAATAAAAAGTTTACATGTTTGCGTGCTCTGGAAGCTACCGGAGAATTGACAGACTTTGTAGCATTAGCCTTATCATAAAGGTCACAGGCTAAAATTGTCACTTTGTTGTCAGGGCTATAGTCCATTGAAGCAATTCTTAGAGCCTTGAGATCACTGCGGCCGCAGACCTGTTCTTCCCAACGCATATCCTGGCACATTTGTAACACTTAGGACCTGTTCAATTTTACAAAGAGCCAGCCTGATGTTTAGCCATTCTCTCATCCCCAGAGCCGGGGGAAAACTCCCAGGTTTTGCAGGATAAAGGGGTTTGGGTCCACGGTCTGTGAATATCTTTACCGTAGAATCCTCCGGGTGGAATATGTAAGACATGTGGCCCTCACTCGTACCCAAAAATCCTTTAAAACATTCTGGAGCTTCACACAGAACTTCTTCAAGGCTTTGGTCACTGGGTTCATGACAAGCCGAGCATAACATCCCTAAAATTGGCATAGGTGTCATTTTTGTTTAATATTCAGGGGGGTTATCATGTACAGTCTTAAACAGGTATTGTTCAGCGGCTTTATAAGGGGCCTTAACCAACCCAAACCGTGAGAAACAGTAACCGGTTGACCTGACACATGGTCCCTTACTCAACCCCGGGCATGCACCTTTCTACATGACATAGGGTCATAAATCATTACATAGGGTCATAAATCAGGCTTGGGTCATCAATCATTAACGGCCTGTCAAAGGGACCCTTACTCACCCCATAGCCCCCACCTAACCAGGCTTGCCTATCAGGCTTGGGTCATCAATCATTAACGGCCCTGTCAAATGGACCCTTACTCACCCCATAGCCCCCACCTAACCAGGCTTGCCTGACCAGAAGACATGCACACGTCATCACTACATAGGGTTCACATAGAGTTCACATAGGTTCACATAGGGTCATCAATAAAAATTTTGACCCGTGACATCTACTTTATTCTCTCTGCCAGCCGTAGAAAAATGCTTATTGAAATTCTCAATTATGGTGGATTTATCAGTGGTGACAGTGTTTCCTATCTTCAGTGCAGTGGGCAGCTGGGAGGAGGTGTTCTTATTCTCCATGGACTTTACAGTGTCCCAGAACTTTTTGAGTTAGTGTTGCAGGAAGCAAATTTCTGCTTGAAAAAGCTAGCCTTGGCTTTTCTAACTGCCTGTGTATAATGATTTCTAGCTTCCCTGAACAGCTGCATATCACGGGGGCTGTTCGATGCTAATGCAGAACGCCATAGGATGTTTTGTGTTGGTTAAGGGCAGTCAGGTCTGGGGAGAACCAAGGGCTATATCTGTTCCTGGTTCTAAATTTCTTGAATGGGGCATGTTTATTAAGATGGTTAGGAAGGCATTTTTAAAAAATATCCAGGCATCCTCTACTGACGGGATGAGATCAATATCCTTCCAGGATACCCCGGCCAGGTCGATTAGAAAGGCCTGCTCGCAGAAGTGTTTCAGGGAGCGTTTTACAGTGATGAGTGGAGGTCGTTGACCGCTGACCCATTACGGATGCAGGCAATGAGGCAGTGATCGCTGAGATCTTGGTTGAAGACAGCAGAGGTGTATTTAGAGGGGAAGTTGGTTAGGATGATATCTATGAGGGTGCCCGTGTTTAAGGTTTTGGGGAGGTACCTGGTAGGTTCATTGATTATTTGTGTGAGATTGAGGGCATCAAGTTTAGATTGTAGGATGGCTGGGGTGTTAAGCATGTTCCAGTTTAGGTCGCCTAGCAGCACGAACTCTGAAGATAGATGGGGGGCAATCAGTTCACATATGGTGTCCAGAGCACAGCTGGGGGCAGAGGGTGGTCTATAGCAGGCGGCAACGGTGAGAGACTTGTTTTTAGAGAGGTGGATTTTTAAAAGTAGAAGTTCAAATTGTTTGGGTACAGACCTGGATAGTAGGACAGAACTCTGCAGGCTATCTTTGCAGTAGATTGCAACACCGCCCCCTTTGGCAGTTCTATCTTGTCTGAAAATGTTGTAGTTTGGAATTAAAACTTCAGAATTTTTGGTGGTCTTCCTAAGCCAGGATTCAGACACAGCTAGAACATCCGGTTGGCAGAGTGTGCTAAAGCAGTGAATAGAACAAACTTAGGAGGAGGCTTCTAATGTTAACATGCATGAAACCAAGGCTATTACGGTTACAGAAGTCGTCAAAAGAGAGCGCCTGGGGAATAGGAGTGGAGCTAGGCACTGCAGGGCCTGGATTCACCTCTACATCGCCAGAGGAACATAGGAGGAGTAGAATAAGGGTACGGCTAAAAGCTATGAGAATTGGTCGTCTAGAACGTCTGGAACATAGAGTAAAAGGAGGTTTCTGGGGGCGATAAAATAGCATCAAGGTATAATGTACAGACAAATGTATGGTAGGATGTGAATACAGTGGAGGTAAACCTAGGTATTGAGTGATGAAGAGAGAGATATTGTCTCTAGAAACATCGTTGAAACCAGGAGATGTCATTGCATGTGTGGGTGGTGGAACTAATAGGTTGGATAAGGTATAGTGAGCAGGACTAGAGGCTCTACAGTGAAATAAGCCAATAAACACTAACCAGAACAGAAATGGGACAAGACATATTGACATTAAGGATAGGCATGCTTAGTCGAGTGATCAAAAGGGTCCGGTGAGTGGAGAGGTTGGTTGGTGATTTAGACAGCTAGCCAGGGCATCGGTAGCAAGCTAGCATAGGATGGAGGTCTGTTAGCCACCCCTTACGTTCCGTCAGTAGATTAGTGGGGTTCCGTGTGGTAGAGGGGATTAATCCAAATCACACAACAACAACAAAATAAAAACAATAGATATAGTTATAGAGGCCCAAGAAGAAAAGATAATAATAATAATTTAAAAAATAATTAAAAAAAAATAATAATAAAAAAATTGTCCGATTGTCTATTCAGATAGCAGCCGGTAAGACAGCTAACGGTTAGCAGGCCGCAGATGGGCGTTCAGGTAACGTCGCGACGGAGGAGCCGGCCGAATAACTCCTTCGGGTAGATAACGTCGGCAGTCCAGTTGTGAAGGCCCGGTGGGGCTCCGCGAAGGCAGTAAAACGGGTCCGGATAGGTGACTGCAGCCCAGGTGTGATTGATGGAACTCAGGAGTGATTGACGGAGCTTGCTAGCTCCGGAATAATTGATGTTTGCTCCGGAATCGACGAAGGCCGATGGTCACACGGATAGCAGCTAGCTAGCTGTGAGATCCGGGTATGAATGTCCAGGGACATGGAGAGAAAAATTGGTCCGGTATGTTCCGTTCCGAGCCGCGCTGCGCCGTACAGAACTGGCGATAGATTTTCGAGCTAAAGGATAGCTGATGACCACAAACCGTGGTTAGCTGAATATTAACCGATTTGCCAGTAAAGGAGCTAACTAGCTTCTGAACTAGCTTCTGGATTAGCTTCTGGCTAGTTCAGGCTAGCTTCTTGGAGTTTCTGGCTAGCTTCTTGGAGGATTACAGATCTGAGGTAAATAATACTTTTTTATAATATACATTGGTGAGGCGGGTTGCAGGAGAGTGTTTTGAAGATGAGTTGATGGAAAATAAAAATAAAATGTATGTGAAAAAGTTGTAAATATATATATATATACAGGACACGACAAGACGAGGACAAAAGACGTCTGAACTGCTATGCCACCTTGGAGAAGACAAGTTGCACAACAATGCACGTACACTTGCAATATGATTCAACAGTGAAAGAACATCACAAAATGGACATGATGAAGTCAACACAACGAGCGATGGAAAGGAGCAACTATCACTGCCAGGCCATCCTGTGTTCATCAGGCCAGTCAATTTCACATTCCCTGAGGATTTTTATAGCATGACAAATTCGTGATGGTACCTGCCCATTGAACCATATTGCAAATGCCAGTGACTTTGCAAAAGTAAGAAAACATAAACAAATGGACATAATGAAATCACCATATTTTTATTTTGGGTTACCAGTTGCACAACAATGCATGTAAATTTGCAATATGATTCAACAGTGAAAAAACATCATAAAATGGACATGATGAAGTCAACACAATGAGCGATGGAAAGGAGCAACTATCACTGTCAGGCCATCCCGAGTTCATCTGGCCAGTCAATTTTGCATTTCTGCAGGATTTTTGAGCATGTCAAATTTCATATGGTAAATGCCCATTGAAACCATATTGCAAATGCCCGTACACTTGCAATATGATTAAACAGTGAAAAACATCACAAAATGGACATGATGAAGTCAACACAATGAGCGATGGAAAGGAGCAACTATCACTGTCAGGCCATCCCGAGTTCATCTGGCCAGTCAATTTTGCATTTCTGCAGGATTTTTGAGCATGTCAAATTTCATATGGTAAATGCCCATTGAACCATATTGCAAATGCCCGTACACTTGCAATATGATTAAACAGTGAAAAAACATCACAAAATGGACATGATGAAGTCAACACAATGAGCGATGGAAAGGAGCAACTATCACTGCCAGGCCATCCCGAGTTCATCTGGCCAGTCAATTTTGCATTTCTGCAGGATTTTTGAGCATGTCAAATTTCATATGGTAAATGCCCATTGAACCATATTGCAAATGCCCGTACACTTGCAATATGATTAAAACAGTGAAAAAACATCACAAAATGGACATGATGAAGTCAACACAATGAGCGATGGAAAGGAGCAACTATCACTGCCAGGCCATCCCGAGTTCATCTGGCCAGTCAATTTTGCATTTCTGCAGGATTTTTGAACATGTCAAATTTCTTATGGTATTTGGCCCCAAAAAAACACATGATGAATTGACATAAAATCGAAACAATTTCGAAAAACGGTCCAGAAAGAACTTTTTTACGAGGGTATAAGTTTTTTAAAAAGTTCAAATTTTCGACTTTTGACTTCATATGAATCACATTGTAAATGGACAAAACATGTTCAAAAATCCTGCAGAAATGCAAAATTGACTGGCCAGATGAACTCGGGATGGCCTGGCAGTGATAGTTGCTCGTTTCCATCGCTCATTATGCGCATGTAAAAATAAAATAAAAATTTGGCTAATAAAATTGGACAAAGTATGTTGATACAGTTCTTATACATGTGTAATTGACACAAAAATGGAAAGAATTTTGAAAAAACGGTCCAGAAAGCACTTTTTTAAGGGTGTGTGAAGTTTTTTACAACATTTTGACATTTTTGACTTTTGACTTTTGACTTCCTATGAAATCACATTGTAAATGGACAAAACATATTTCTTATGCGCATGTAAAAAATAAAAAATATGCTAATAAAATTGGACAAAAGTATGTTGATACAGTTTTATACATGTGTAATTGACACAAAAATGGAAAGAATTTTGAAAAACGGTCCAGAAAGCACTTTTTTAAGGGTGTGTGAAGTTTTTTACTAAATTTTGACATTTTTGACTTTTGACTTTGACTTCCTATGAAATCACATTGTAAATGGACAAAACATATTTCTTATGCGCATGTAAAAAAAATAAAAATATGCTAATAAAATTGGACAAAAGTATATTCATACAGTTCTTACACATGTGTAATTGACAAAAAAATCGAAAGAATTTCGAAAAACGGTCCAGAAAGCACTTTTTTAAGGGGTGATAATTTTTGACAAAAAAATCATTTTTTCCAAATTTTGCTTTTGGATGTTGACTTGATGTCCATTTCCAATATGAAAAACCACAGTGGAGCGCACTCACCCCCTGTTGGATTTTTGAAGTGTTACAACTGGCAATAGCCATATGACATTTGCCATCAACTTTGCACGAATTGGCGTCCAATTGGGTGGTATTGTCCAATGTGTGTATGGTTCGTCCGGTGCCAATGTGTTGCCATTCATTTTTGTCCACTTCAGGGGGGTCTTCCCTTACATATTATAATAGAGACAGTAGATCTAGCTGGTCTGTCAAAATATAATAGAGACAGTAAATCTAGCTGGTTTGTCATATTACAGAGACAGTAGATCTAGCTGGTCTGTCATAATATAATAGAGACAGTAATCTAGCCTGGTCTGTCAATAGATAATAGAGACAGTAAATCTAGCTGGTCTGTCATAATGAAATAGAGACTGTAGGTCTAGCTGGTCTGTCATAATATAATAGAGACAGTAGATAGAGCTGGTCTGTCATAATGAAATAGAGACAGTAGATCTAGCTGGTCCGTCATAATATAATAGAGACAGTAGATCTAGCTTGTCTGTCATAATATAATAGAGACAGTAGATCTAGCTGGTTGTCATATTACAGAGACAGTAGATCTAGCTGGTCTATCATAATATAAGAGACAGTAGATCTAGCTGGTCTGTCAAACTATAATAGAGACAGTAGATCTAGCTGGTCTGTCATAATATAATAGAGACAGTAGATCTAGCTGGTCTGTCATATTACAGAGACAGTAGATCTAGCTGATCTTTCATATTATAATAGAGAGAGTAGATCTAGCTGGTCTGTCATAATAAAATAGAGACAGTAGATCTAGCTGGTCTGTCATAATATAATTGTGACAGTAGGTCTAGCTGGTCTGTCAAAATATAATAGAGACAGTAGATTTGGCTGGTCTGTCATAATATATAGAGACAGTAGATATAGCTGGTCTGTCATATTACAGAGACAGTAAGATCTAGCTGGTCTGTCATAATAATATAGAGACAGTAGATCTAGATTGTCTGTCATAATATAATAGAGACAATAGATCTAGCTGGTCTGTCATATAATAGAGACAGTAGATCTACTGTCGATCAATAATAATAGAGACAGTAGATCTAGCTGGTCTGTCATAATATAATAGAGACAGTAGATCTAGCTGGTCTGTCATATTATAATAGAGACAGTAGATCTAGCTGGTCTGTCATAATATAATAGAGACAGTAGATCTAGCTGGTCTGTCATAATATAATAGAGACAGTAGATCTAGCTGGTCTGTCATAATATAATAGAGACAGTAGATCTAGCTGGTCTGTCATATTATAGAGACAGTAGATCTAGCTGGTCTGTCATAATATAATAGAGACAGTAGATCTAGCTGGTCTGTCATAATATAATAGAGACAGTAGATCTAGCTGGTCTGTCATATATAATAGAGACAGTAGATCTAGCTGGTCTGTCATAATATAATAGAGACAGTAGATCTAGCTGGTCTGTCATATTATAATAGAGACAGTAGATCTAGCTGGTCTGTCAAACTATAATAGAGACAGTAGATCTAGCTGGTCTGTCATAATATAATAGAGACAGTAGATCTAGCTGGTCTGTCAAACTATAATAGAGACAGTAGATCTAGCTGGTCTGTCATAATATAATAGAGACAGTAGATCTAGCTGGTCTGTCATATTACAGAGACAGTAGATCTAGCTGGTCTGTCATAATATAATAGAGACAGTAGATCTAGCTGGTCTGTCATAATATAATAGAGACAGTAGATCTAGCTGGTCTGTCATATTATAGAGACAGTAGATCTAGCTGGTCTGTCATAATATAATAGAGACAGTAGATCTAGCTGGTCTGTCATAATATAATAGAGACAGTAGATCTAGCTGGTCTGTCATAATATAATAGAGACAGTAGATCTAGCTGGTCTGTCATAATATAATAGAGACAGTAGATCTAGCTGGTCTGTCATATTATAATAGAGACAGTAGATCTAGCTGGTCTGTCATAATATAATAGAGACAGTAGATCTAGCTGGTCTGTCATATTATAATAGAGACAGTAGATCTAGCTGGTCTGTCATAATATAATAGAGACAGTAGATCTAGCTGGTCTGTCATAATATAATAGAGACAGTAGATCTAGCTGGTCTGTCATATATAGAGACAGTAGATCTAGCTGGTCTGTCATAATATAATAGAGACAGTAGATCTAGCTGGTCTGTCATAATATAATAGAGACAGTAGATCTAGCTGGTCTGTCATATATAGAGACAGTAGATCTAGCTGGTCTGTCATATATAATAGAGACAGTAGATCTAGCTGGTCTGTCATATTATAATAGAGACAGTAGATCTAGCTGGTCTGTCATATTATAATAGAGACAGTAGATCTAGCTGGTCTGTCATAATATAATAGAGACAGTAGATCTAGCTGGTCTGTCATATTATAGAGACAGTAGATCTAGCTGGTCTGTCATAATATAATAGAGACAGTAGATCTAGCTGGTCTGTCATATTATAATAGAGACAGTAGATCTAGCTGGTCTGTCATAATATAATAGAGACAGTAGATCTAGCTGGTCTGTCATATTATAATAGAGACAGTAGATCTAGCTGGTCTGTCATAATATAATAGAGACAGTAGATCTAGCTGGTCTGTCATAATATAATAGAGACAGTAGATCTAGCTGGTCTGTCATATTATAGAGACAGTAGATCTAGCTGGTCTGTCATAATATAATAGAGACAGTAGATCTAGCTGGTCTGTCATAATATAATAGAGACAGTAGATCTAGCTGGTCTGTCATAATATAATAGAGACAGTAGATCTAGCTGGTCTGTCATAATATAATAGAGACAGTAGATCTAGCTGGTCTGTCATATTATAGAGACAGTAGATCTAGCTGGTCTGTCATAATATAATAGAGACAGTAGATCTAGCTGGTCTGTCATAATATAATAGAGACAGTAGATCTAGCTGGTCTGTCATATTATAATAGAGACAGTAGATCTAGCTGGTCTGTCATAATATAATAGAGACAGTAGATCTAGCTGGTCTGTCATATATAATAGAGACAGTAGATCTAGCTGGTCTGTCATAATATAATAGAGACAGTAGATCTAGCTGGTCTGTCATAATATAATAGAGACAGTAGATCTAGCTGGTCTGTCATATATATAGAGACAGTAGATCTAGCTGGTCTGTCATAATATAATAGAGACAGTAGATCTAGCTGGTCTGTCATAATATAATAGAGACAGTAGATCTAGCTGGTCTGTCATATATAATAGAGACAGTAGATCTAGCTGGTCTGTCATAATATAATAGAGACAGTAGATCTAGCTGGTCTGTCATAATATAATAGAGACAGTAGATCTAGCTGGTCTGTCATATTATAGAGACAGTAGATCTAGCTGGTCTGTCATAATATAATAGAGACAGTAGATCTAGCTGGTCTGTCATAATATAATAGAGACAGTAGATCTAGCTGGTCTGTCATAATATAATAGAGACAGTAGATCTAGCTGGTCTGTCATAATATAATAGAGACAGTAGATCTAGCTGGTCTGTCATATATAGAGACAGTAGATCTAGCTGGTCTGTCATAATATAATAGAGACAGTAGATCTAGCTGGTCTGTCATAATATAATAGAGACAGTAGATCTAGCTGGTCTGTCATAATATAATAGAGACAGTAGATCTAGCTGGTCTGTCATAATATAATAGAGACAGTAGATCTAGCTGGTCTGTCATATATATAGAGACAGTAGATCTAGCTGGTCTGTAATTATAATAGAGACAGTAGATCTAGCTGGTCTGTCATAATATAATAGAGACAGTAGATCTAGCTGGTCTGTCATAATATAATAGAGACAGTAGATCTAGCTGGTCTGTCATAATATAATAGAGACAGTAGATCTAGCTGGTCTGTCATAATATAATAGAGACAGTAGATCTAGCTGGTCTGTCATATATATAGAGACAGTAGATCTAGCTGGTCTGTCATAATATAATAGAGACAGTAGATCTAGCTGGTCTGTCATAATATAATAGAGACAGTAGATCTAGCTGGTCTGTCATATATAATAGAGACAGTAGATCTAGCTGGTCTGTCATAATATAATAGAGACAGTAGATCTAGCTGGTCTGTCATAATATAATAGAGACAGTAGATCTAGCTGGTCTGTCATATATAATAGAGACAGTAGATCTAGCTGGTCTGTCATAATATAATAGAGACAGTAGATCTAGCTGGTCTGTCATAATATAATAGAGACAGTAGATCTAGCTGGTCTGTCATAATATAATAGAGACAGTAGATCTAGCTGGTCTGTCATAATATAATAGAGACAGTAGATCTAGCTGGTCTGTCATATTAATAGAGACAGTAGATCTAGCTGGTCTGTCATAATATAATAGAGACAGTAGATCTAGCTGGTCTGTCATAATATAATAGAGACAGTAGATCTAGCTGGTCTGTCATAATATAATAGAGACAGTAGATCTAGCTGGTCTGTCATAATATAATAGAGACAGTAGATCTAGCTGGTCTGTCATAATATAATAGAGACAGTAGATCTAGCTGGTCTGTCATAATATAATAGAGACAGTAGATCTAGCTGGTCTGTCATATATAATAGAGACAGTAGATCTAGCTGGTCTGTCATAATATAATAGAGACAGTAGATCTAGCTGGTCTGTCATAATATAATAGAGACAGTAGATCTAGCTGGTCTGTCATAATATAATAGAGACAGTAGATCTAGCTGGTCTGTCATAATATAATAGAGACAGTAGATCTAGCTGGTCTGTCATAATATAATAGAGACAGTAGATCTAGCTGGTCTGTCATAATATAATAGAGACAGTAGATCTAGCTGGTCTGTCATAATATAATAGAGACAGTAGATCTAGCTGGTCTGTCATAATATAATAGAGACAGTAGATCTAGCTGGTCTGTCATAATATAATAGAGACAGTAGATCTAGCTGGTCTGTCATATATAATAGAGACAGTAGATCTAGCTGGTCTGTCATAATATAATAGAGACAGTAGATCTAGCTGGTCTGTCATAATATAATAGAGACAGTAGATCTAGCTGGTCTGTCATAATATAATAGAGACAGTAGATCTAGCTGGTCTGTCATATATAATAGAGACAGTAGATCTAGCTGGTCTGTCATAATATAATAGAGACAGTAGATCTAGCTGGTCTGTCATAATATAATAGAGACAGTAGATCTAGCTGGTCTGTCATAATATAATAGAGACAGTAGATCTAGCTGGTCTGTCATAATATAATAGAGACAGTAGATCTAGCTGGTCTGTCATAATATAATAGAGACAGTAGATCTAGCTGGTCTGTCATAATATAATAGAGACAGTAGATCTAGCTGGTCTGTCATATATAATAGAGACAGTAGATCTAGCTGGTCTGTCATAATATAATAGAGACAGTAGATCTAGCTGGTCTGTCATAATATAATAGAGACAGTAGATCTAGCTGGTCTGTCATAATATAATAGAGACAGTAGATCTAGCTGGTCTGTCATAATATAATAGAGACAGTAGATCTAGCTGGTCTGTCATAATATAATAGAGACAGTAGATCTAGCTGGTCTGTCATAATATAATAGAGACAGTAGATCTAGCTGGTCTGTCATAATATAATAGAGACAGTAGATCTAGCTGGTCTGTCATAATATAATAGAGACAGTAGATCTAGCTGGTCTGTCATAATATAATAGAGACAGTAGATCTAGCTGGTCTGTCATAATATAATAGAGACAGTAGATCTAGCTGGTCTGTCATATATAATAGAGACAGTAGATCTAGCTGGTCTGTCATAATATAATAGAGACAGTAGATCTAGCTGGTCTGTCATAATATAATAGAGACAGTAGATCTAGCTGGTCTGTCATAATATAATAGAGACAGTAGATCTAGCTGGTCTGTCATAATATAATAGAGACAGTAGATCTAGCTGGTCTGTCATAATATAATAGAGACAGTAGATCTAGCTGGTCTGTCATAATATAATAGAGACAGTAGATCTAGCTGGTCTGTCATAATATAATAGAGACAGTAGATCTAGCTGGTCTGTCATAATATAATAGAGACAGTAGATCTAGCTGGTCTGTCATAATATAATAGAGACAGTAGATCTAGCTGGTCTGTCATAATATAATAGAGACAGTAGATCTAGCTGGTCTGTCATAATATAATAGAGACAGTAGATCTAGCTGGTCTGTCATAATATAATAGAGACAGTAGATCTAGCTGGTCTGTCATAATATAATAGAGACAGTAGATCTAGCTGGTCTGTCATAATATAATAGAGACAGTAGATCTAGCTGGTCTGTCATAATATAATAGAGACAGTAGATCTAGCTGGTCTGTCATATATATAGAGACAGTAGATCTAGCTGGTCTGTCATAATATAATAGAGACAGTAGATCTAGCTGGTCTGTCATAATATAATAGAGACAGTAGATCTAGCTGGTCTGTCATATATAATAGAGACAGTAGATCTAGCTGGTCTGTCATAATATAATAGAGACAGTAGATCTAGCTGGTCTGTCATAATATAATAGAGACAGTAGATCTAGCTGGTCTGTCATAATATAATAGAGACAGTAGATCTAGCTGGTCTGTCATAATATAATAGAGACAGTAGATCTAGCTGGTCTGTCATAATATAATAGAGACAGTAGATCTAGCTGGTCTGTCATAATATAATAGAGACAGTAGATCTAGCTGGTCTGTCATAATATAATAGAGACAGTAGATCTAGCTGGTCTGTCATAATATAATAGAGACAGTAGATCTAGCTGGTCTGTCATAATATAATAGAGACAGTAGATCTAGCTGGTCTGTCATAATATAATAGAGACAGTAGATCTAGCTGGTCTGTCATAATATAATAGAGACAGTAGATCTAGCTGGTCTGTCATAATATAATAGAGACAGTAGATCTAGCTGGTCTGTCATAATATAATAGAGACAGTAGATCTAGCTGGTCTGTCATATATAATAGAGACAGTAGATCTAGCTGGTCTGTCATAATATAATAGAGACAGTAGATCTAGCTGGTCTGTCATAATATAATAGAGACAGTAGATCTAGCTGGTCTGTCATAATATAATAGAGACAGTAGATCTAGCTGGTCTGTCATAATATAATAGAGACAGTAGATCTAGCTGGTCTGTCATATATAGAGACAGTAGATCTAGCTGGTCTGTCATAATATAATAGAGACAGTAGATCTAGCTGGTCTGTCATAATATAATAGAGACAGTAGATCTAGCTGGTCTGTCATAATATAATAGAGACAGTAGATCTAGCTGGTCTGTCATAATATAATAGAGACAGTAGATCTAGCTGGTCTGTCATAATATAATAGAGACAGTAGATCTAGCTGGTCTGTCATAATATAATAGAGACAGTAGATCTAGCTGGTCTGTCATAATATATAGAGACAGTAGATCTAGCTGGTCTGTCATAATATAATAGAGACAGTAGATCTAGCTGGTCTGTCATAATATAATAGAGACAGTAGATCTAGCTGGTCTGTCATATATAAGAGACAGTAGATCTAGCTGGTCTGTCATAATATAATAGAGACAGTAGATCTAGCTGGTCTGTCATAATATAATAGAGACAGTAGATCTAGCTGGTCTGTCATAATATAATAGAGACAGTAGATCTAGCTGGTCTGTCATAATATAATAGAGACAGTAGATCTAGCTGGTCTGTCATAATATAATAGAGACAGTAGATCTAGCTGGTCTGTCATAATATAATAGAGACAGTAGATCTAGCTGGTCTGTCATAATATAATAGAGACAGTAGATCTAGCTGGTCTGTCATAATATAATAGAGACAGTAGATCTAGCTGGTCTGTCATAATATAATAGAGACAGTAGATCTAGCTGGTCTGTCAAAATGAATAGAGGACAGTCAGATCTAGCTGGTCTGTGCTAGCTGGTCTGTCAATATTACTAGAGACAGTAGAGCTAGCTTGGTCTGTCATATTACTAATAGAGACAGTAGATTCTAGCTTGGTCTGTCATAATATAATAGAGACAGTAGATATAGCTGTGTCTGTCATATTACAGAGACAGTAGATCTAGCTGGTCTGTCAAAATATAATAAGAGAACAGTAGGATCTAGCTTGGTCTGTTCATAATTAAAATGGACAGTCAGATCTAGCTGGTCTGTCATATTACAGAGACAGTAGATCTCAGCTGGTCTTTCATATTATAATAGACACAGTAGATCTAGCTGGTCTGTCACTATTATAATAGAGACAGTAGTATCTAGCCTGGTCTGTCAAATTATAATAGAGACAGTAAATCTAGCCTGGTCTGTCAAATATAATAGAGACGTAGATCTACTGCTGGTCTGTCATAATACTAGAGACAGTAGATCTAACTGGTCTCGTCATAATATAATAGAGACAGTAGTTCTACTTGGCTCTGTCATATTATAATAGGGACAGTAGTTCTAGCTGGCTCAGTCATAATTATAATGGCGACAGTAGATCTAAGCTGGTCAGTCTGTCAAACACTATAGCTGGTAAAGAGACAGTAGATCTAGTTCAGTGGTCTGTCATAATATTAATTTGGACAGTAGGTCTAGCTGGGTCATGTCAGATATAATAAGACAGTAGATTCTAGCTGGTCTGTCAAACTATAAGTAGAGACAGTTAGATCTAGCTGGTCTTGCCATTTTAAATATAATAGAGACAGTAGATTCTTAGCTGGTCTGTCATATTACAGAGACAGTAGATCTAGCTTGGTTCTGTTCATATTATAATAGAAGAGAGGTAAGATCTAGCTGGTCTGGTCATAATATAATTGTGACAGTAGGTCTAGCTGGGTCTGTCAAAATATAATAGAGACAGTAGATCTAGGGTCAACTTAGGGTAGATATAGGCTGGTCTGTCATATTACAGAGACAGTAGATCTAGCTGGTCTGTCCAAAATATAATAGAGACAGTAGATCTCAGTGGTCTGTTCATAATTAAAATTTAGACAGGTAGACCTAGGCTGGTCTGTCATATTATAATAGGAGACAGTTAGTTCTAGCTGGTCTGTCATAATATAATTTGTGACAGTAGGTCTAGACTGGTCAGTCAGATTATAATAGAGACAGTAGATATAGCTGGTCTGTCAAACTATAATAGAGACAGTACATCTAGCTGGTCTGTCATAATATAATAGAGACAGTAGATCTAGCTGGTCTGTCATATTACAGAGACAGTAGATCTAGCTGGTCTTTCATATTATAATAGAGAGAGTAGATCTAGCTGGTCTGTCATAATAAATAGAGACAGTAGATATAGCTGGTCTGTCATATTACAGAGACAGTAGACCTAGCTGGTCTGTCAAATATAATAGAGACAGTAGATCTAGCTGGTCTGTCATATTATAATAGAGAGAGTAGATCTAGCTGGTCTGTCATATTATAATAGAGACAGTAGATCTAGCTGGTCTGTCAAAATATAATAGAGAAAATAAATCTAGCTGGTTTGTCATATTACAGAGACAGTAGATCTAGCTGGTCTGTCAAAACATAATAGAAACAGTAGATCTAGCTGGTCTGTCATAATATAATAGAGACAGTAGATATAGCTGGTCTGTCATATTACAGAGACAGTAGATCTAGCTGGTCTGTCAAAATATAATAGAGACAGTAGATCTAGCTGGTCTGTCATAATAAAATTGAGACAGTAGATCTAGCTGGTCTGTCATATTACAGAGACAGTAGATCTAGCTGGTCTTTCATATTATAATAGAGACAGTAGTTCTAGCTGGTCTGTCATAATATAATTGTGACAGTAGGTCTAGCTGGTCAGTCAGATTATAATAGAGACAGTAGATCTAGCTGGTCTGTCAAACTATAATAGAGACAGTAGATCTAGCTGGTCTGTCATAATATAATAGAGACAGTAGATCTAGCTGGTCTGTCATATTACAGAGACAGTAGATCTAGCTGGTCTTTCATATTATAATAGAGAGAGTAGATCTAGCTGGTCTGTCATAATATAATAGAGACAGTAGATATAGCTGGTCTGTCATATTACAGAGACAGTAGATCTAGCTGGTCTGTCAAAATATAATAGAGACAGTAGATCTAGCTGGTCTGTCATAATAAAATTGAGACAGTAGATCTAGCTGGTCTGTCATATTACAGAGACAGTAGATCTAGCTGGTCTTTCATATTATAATAGAGACAGTAGATCTAGCTGGTCTGTCATATTATAATAGACACAGTAGATCTAGCTGGTCTGTCATACCTTAAGGGAAGATTTCGGCAGGTGCCATATGGTTAGTGAGAAAGTCCATATTGCAAATGTACGGTCCCTTACTAGACGTCCGAAATCGTTTGTAAAATTCGCGGACGGCGTCGGGCCGAGCGGCAGGGCCGGACCTACCGGGAAGTCATCAAATGAACTTTGTCGGACATTCGGTTTCCGTTTTACAAAAATAATAAGATTTTGGTCATTTTGCCGCTGTCCCGGAAATTCCCACAAGAGGGCATAAGCAATCATATTGCTATTGGACAAAACATCACGATTCACGACGGGGCCTTATCTCGAAAACTGAAAATATTTCAAAGCCGAAACTCGGTGAGCGTAGGTTTGGCATAACGGGCAGTTGGCCCCGAACAAGATGGCGTCTAGGCCTCAACGGTTTTTGAGTTATGGCCATTTATCTGGGATTAAATGTCCAAAATGAAAATAGAGAAATTATTTTTCCACTTCATGTCAAAGTCAAGGAGCCTCCGGTGTCAATAAAAAAAAAAACTGCCATTTATCTATCGTCATTTAAGAGAAATGTTCACGGATAGGTGTTTTTTTTTTTCAACGGTTACAGATCCAGTTGCAGGGTGTTCTTACGAATCTTTTTAAAGTGTGCTTCGGAGCTCTGCGAGATTTCTGTGATTTTTTATGATTTTCTGAAATAACACACACTCCCTAAACCCTCCGTAAATAACTCAGTTCTTAACGTAAAGACTTAAAACTCAGGATTATGTAAAGGCATACCTCAATCAGGATATGAGTTTATTTATAGCTTCCTGTGCCAACCGGAAGTGCCTTAAATGGTGTCACAGTGGCATTTTCCAAGGGTTAAAAAGGTCAGATCTTTTCAAAACTTCATATGTGTGATTAGGCAACCCCCATAAACTGTACGTCAGTCATTTCTCCCAACAGATGTCAAAGAAAAGCTCTCTCTCACACACACACACACAGAAACACACACACAGCAAGGATGGAGTGATAAAGTGCGGTGCTCAAAGACACAGAGAGCAGGCAATGGCATAAACATAATCTCTAGGCCGTGCCGAGTTCAACGAGATATCCCGCTAAGCGCAGCGACCATTAGAAAAGTAGGCCCAAAATGAAGCCTGCCCCACAACGTCATTTGCTTTTGGGTGACAGTGAGAGAACCGTTAGGGTGAGAAGCACAATTCGACCTCAGGTACGTTCCTAAGGTCCTCCCGATCCGTGCAAGCCTAACGTTGACCGTGTGGCATTAACCCTTAATAGTTAAAAGAGGGTGTTTACTTCAAAGAGTTTGCATTGACTTCTCTCCCCATAGGAATACATTGCCTGCACCCCTAAATTCAACCTGAAGCCTATGTGGGTTATGAATGTCGTATGAACCTGTCTTCGATGACAGTCCATCAGGCCACTACGAGGTCTACCTGTGTTGATTCTAAGCTTCCTGGACCAACCGGAAGTGGTTAAAATCACCCTAAAAGTGTTTATCCATACCCTGCCTGCAGTTTGATAGACATAGTGCATTCAACCCTGTGTAAATCAGTCAATTCTTAACGTAAGGACTTAAAACTCAGGATTCTGTAAAAGCATACCCCAGTGAGGATATGTGTTGATTTATAGCTTCCTGTGCCAACCGGAAGTGTCATAATTGGTGTCTCTTGGGCTGTTTCGAGGGGTTAAAAAAGTCAGATCTTTCCAAAACTTCATATATGTGATTAGGCAACCCCCATGAACTGTAAATCAGTCATTTTTCCCATAAAATTTCAAAGGAAAAATAAATCACCCTAAAACACAACTTGGATGGAGGGACGTATTGGGGTGCGTAGAGACAGACAGTGACTGCAATAGTTAGCTTTGTTCGAGCTAAAAAAGAACCGTCAGACCTAGAGTTCCGAAACTTTAGAATCCTGTTCTAGACCTCCGGTCAATAGTGCGTGGTGAGTTACGTGGCTCTAGAAGGTTCTCGGACCGAGAAACAGCCTCGTACATTTGCAATGACTTCAATTCATTTTGACCGTTACGAAAATGACGACATTTAGAAAAGTCTCAGAGACGCAAGGCTAGGTGCATTGAAACCGGCTCGGCCCATAGAGACAGATCCCAACGTTTCTGTCCGATAGCTCATTCAAGGACCCCGTAGCAAGGCATGGAAAAAAGTGGATTTTCAGCACCAATTAGGGTTTTACTCGGGCACCGAAGGACCTATCGAGCCGAAACTCGGGATTCGGGGTCGCCTCACATAGGCCTACACATAATGTCCGACCTGGACCCGCAGCTAGAACATAACTATGTGTTTTACGTTTTTATTATGTTTTAAACCGAAGGCGCTGTGAATTATGGGCCTGCTCTGACATATGTGATAGTTGGCTTCTAAATGAGTAGGAAAAAGTGGGTTTGGTGTCAATTGATATCAGTTTGGTGTCATAATGACATCTAATTGACTGATGGACACTGACTTGAAAGTTGACTTTTGTACATTTGCAATGTGTTTAAACGGAGAGGGACCATCACCAAAATGGCATTCTGAAATCAACACAAAAAATGGCATCACCACAGTCTCCAGACTGTGCCGAGTTCAACGAGACGCCCCGCTTGACCGTAGCTCGTTCTGAGTGCAGCGACTTTGAAAAAAAGAAGGCCCAAAATGCATTTAACGGTCATTCTGATTTTAATGCCCGCTATAGGAGCACCCTACTACGGCCCTCTTTCACTCAGGGCCGTCCTGGGTGCTTTATGGACTGTTAGCCAAGTGCTGGAGGAGGAAATAGACCCGTGCACCTGGTGATTGAAAACGTGCATCTGGTAACCCAAGAGGAAATAGACCCGTGCACCTGGTGATTGAAAACGTGCATCTGGTAACCCAAAAATTCTAATATGGTCCTAAATGCATTTAAGGGTCATTCTGATTTTAATGCCCGCTATAGGAGCACCCTACTACGGCCCTCTTTCACTCAGGGCCGTCCTGGGTGCTTTATGGACACTTTGAAATTTCACGATGGATACTGATTGTTGTGCATCTGGTAACCCAAAAATTTAAAGATTGTGAATAAGAAGACACAGAGAGGCTTAAAAAGTTAAACTCTCTCTCATGGGATGAAGGGACATACAGGCCTAAAGGCCAAACACCCCTAACCAGGTTATAACCCAAAAGGTGTTTTGATGTACATAACCTTCAAAGGTGAAAATGACTACATTCAACCCTGTGTAGATCGTAGATCAGTCAATTCTTAACTTAAAGACTTAAAACTGTGTAACTCTTTGTTGTATGCTCACACTGCTATGCTTTATCTTGGCCAGGTCGCAGTTGCAAATGAGAACTTGTTCTCAACTAGCCTACCTGGTTAAATAAAGGTGAAATAAAAAATAAATTAAAAAAACTCAGGATTCTGTAAGTTTCTATGTCAATCAAGACATGTGTTTACTTATAGCTTCCTGTGCCAACCGGAAGTGCCTTTAATTGGGTCACACTGTCTGTTTTGAAGGGTTAGAAAAGTCACATCTCTCCAAAACTTCATATGTGTGACTAGGTAACCCTCATGAACTGTAAATCAGTCATTTCTCCCAACAGATGTCAAAGAAAAGCTTTCACATACACACACAGCAAGGATGGAGTGATAAAGTGCGGTGCTCAAAGACACAGAGAGCAGGCAATGGCATAAACATAATCTCTAGGCCGTGCCGAGTTCAACGAGATATCCCGCTTGACCGTAGCTCGCTCGGTCTAGGCGCAGCGACCATTAGAAAAGTAGGCCCAAAATGAAGCCTGCCCCACAACGTCATTTGCTTTTGGGTGACAGTGAGAGAACCGTTAGGGTGAGAAGCACAATTCGACCTCAGGTACGTTCCTAAGGTCCTCCCGATCCGTGCAAGCCTAACGTTGACCGTGTGGCATTAACCCTTAATAGTTAAAAGAGGGTGTTTACTTCAAAGAGTTTGCATTGACTTCTCTCCCCATAGGAATACATTGCCTGCACCCCTAAATTCAACCTGAAGCCTATGTGGGTTATGAATGTCGTATGAACCTGTCTTCGATGACAGTCCATCAGGCCACTACGAGGTCTACCTGTGTTGATTCTAAGCTTCCTGGACCAACCGGAAGTGGTTAAAATCACCCTAAAAGTGTTTATCCATACCCTGCCTGCAGTTTGATAGACATAGTGCATTCAACCCTGTGTAAATCAGTCAATTCTTAACGTAAGGACTTAAAACTCAGGATTCTGTAAAAGCATACCCCAGTGAGGATATGTGTTGATTTATAGCTTCCTGTGCCAACCGGAAGTGTCATAATTGGTGTCTCTTGGGCTGTTTCGAGGGGTTAAAAAAGTCAGATCTTTCCAAAACTTCATATATTCGGGGTCGCCTCAGCTAGGCCTACACATAACATAAGAAATGGACCCGCAGCTAGAACGTAACTACGTGTTTTATGTTTTTTTATTGGTTTGAACCGAAGGCTTTGTGAATTTTGGGCCAGCTCTGAATTATGTGATAGTTGGCTACTAAACGAGTTGGAAAAAGTGGGTTTGGTGTCAGTTTGTATCAGTTTGGTGTCAGAATGATATCTAATTGACTGACGGACGGTGACTTGCTGGTGACTCTTGTCCATTTGCAATATGTTTAAACAGTGAGGTACCATCACCAAAGTGACATTCTGAAATCAACCCTAACGAGCGACTGAGATTAACCAGAATCACTGCCCAGCCATCCCAAGTTCATCGGGCCAGTCAATTTCACATTCCTGCAGGATTTTTATAGCATGACAAATTCGTGATGGTACCTGCCCATTGAACCATATTGCAAATGCACAGTGACTTTGCAAAAGTAAGAAAACATAAACAAATGGACATAATGAAATCACCATATTTTTATTTTTGGGTTACCAGTTGCACAACAATGCACGTACACTTGCAATATGATTCAACAGTGAAAAAACATCACAAAATGGACATGATGAAGTCAACACAACGAGCGATGGAAAGGAGCAACTATCACTGCCAGGCCATCCTGTGTTCATCAGGCCAGTCAATTTCACATTCCTTGAGGATTTTTATAGCATGACAAATTCGTGATGGTACCTGCCCATTGAACCATATTGCAAATGCCAGTGACTTTGCAAAAGTAAGAAAACATAAACAAATGGACATAATGAAATCACCATATTTTTATTTTTGGGTTACCAGTTGCACAACAATGCACGTACACTTGCAATATGATTCAACAGTGAAAAAACATCACAAAATGGACATGATGAAGTCAACACAACGAGCGATGGAAAGGAGCAACTATCACTGCCAGGCCATCCTGTGTTCATCAGGCCAGTCAATTTCACATTCCTGCAGGATTTTTATAGCATGACAAATTCGTGATGGTACCTGCCCATTGAACCATATTGCAAATGCACAGTGACTTTGCAAAAGTAAGAAAACATAAACAAATGGACATAATGAAATCACCATATTTTTATTTTTGGGTTACCAGTTGCACAACAATGCACGTACACTTGCAATATGATTCAACAGTGAAAAAACATCACAAAATGGACATGATGAAGTCAACACAACGAGCGATGGAAAGGAGCAACTATCACTGCCAGGCCATCCTGTGTTCATCAGGCCAGTCAATTTCACATTCCTTGAGGATTTTTATAGCATGACAAATTCGTGATGGTACCTGCCCATTGAACCATATTGCAAATGCCAGTGACTTTGCAAAAGTAAGAAAACATAAACAAATGGACATAATGAAATCACCATATTTTTATTTTTGGGTTACCAGTTGCACAACAATGCATGTAAATTTGCAATATGATTCGACAGTGAAAAAACATCACAAAATGGACATGATGAAGTCAACACAATGAGCGATGGAAAGGAGCAACTATCACTGTCAGGCCATCCCGAGTTCATCTGGCCAGTCAATTTTGCATTTCTGCAGGATTTTTGAGCATGTCAAATTTCATATGGTAAATGCCCATTGAACCATATTGCAAATGCCCGTACACTTGCAATATGATTAAACAGTGAAAAACATCACAAAATGGACATGATGAAGTCAACACAATGAGCGATGGAAAGGAGCAACTATCACTGTCAGGCCATCCCGAGTTCATCTGGCCAGTCAATTTTGCATTTCTGCAGGATTTTTGAGCATGTCAAATTTCATATGGTAAATGCCCATTGAACCATATTGCAAATGCCCGTACACTTGCAATATGATTAAACAGTGAAAAAACATCACAAAATGGACATGATGAAGTCAACACAATGAGCGATGGAAAGGAGCAACTATCACTGCCAGGCCATCCCGAGTTCATCTGGCCAGTCAATTTTGCATTTCTGCAGGATTTTTGAGCATGTCAAATTTCATATGGTAAATGCCCATTGAACCATATTGCAAATGCCCGTACACTTGCAATATGATTAAACAGTGAAAAAACATCACAAAATGGACATGATGAAGTCAACACAATGAGCGATGGAAAGGAGCAACTATCACTGCCAGGCCATCCCGAGTTCATCTGGCCAGTCAATTTTGCATTTCTGCAGGATTTTTGAACATGTCAAATTTCTTATGGTATTTGGCCCCAAAAAAACACATGATGAATTGACATAAAATCGAAACAATTTCGAAAAACGGTCCAGAAAGAACTTTTTTACGAGGGTATAAGTTTTTTAAAAAGTTCAAATTTTCGACTTTTGACTTCATATGAAATCACATTGTAAATGGACAAAACATGTTCAAAAATCCTGCAGAAATGCAAAATTGACTGGCCAGATGAACTCGGGATGGCCTGGCAGTGATAGTTGCTCGTTTCCATCGCTCATTATGCGCATGTAAAATAAAATAAAATTTGGCTAATAAAATTGGACAAAAGTATGTTGATACAGTTCTTATACATGTGTAATTGACACAAAAATGGAAAGAATTTTGAAAAACGGTCCAGAAAGCACTTTTTTAAGGGTGTGTGAAGTTTTTTACAACATTTTGACATTTTTGACTTTTGACTTTTGACTTCCTATGAAATCACATTGTAAATGGACAAAACATATTTCTTATGCGCATGTAAAAATAAAAAAATATGCTAATAAAATTGGACAAAAGTATGTTGATACAGTTCTTATACATGTGTAATTGACACAAAAATGGAAAGAATTTTGAAAAACGGTCCAGAAAGCACTTTTTTAAGGGTGTGTGAAGTTTTTTACTAAATTTTGACATTTTTGACTTTTGACTTTTGACTTCCTATGAAATCACATTGTAAATGGACAAAACATATTTCTTATGCGCATGTAAAAAAAAATTAAAAATATGCTAATAAAATTGGACAAAAGTATATTCATACAGTTCTTACACATGTGTAATTGACAAAAAAATCGAAAGAATTTCGAAAAACGGTCCAGAAAGCACTTTTTTAAGGGGTGATAATTTTTGACAAAAAAATCATTTTTTTCAAAATTTTGCTTTTGGATGTTGACTTGATGTCCATTTCCAATATGAAAAACCACAGTGGAGCGCACTCACCCCCTGTTGGATTTTTGAAGTGTTACAACTGGCAATAGCCATATGACATTTGCCATCAACTTTGCACGAATTGGCGTCCAATTGGGTGGTATTGTCCAATGTGTGTATGGTTCGTCCGGTGCCAATGTGTTGCCATTCATTTTTGTCCACTTCAGGGGGGTCTTCCCTTACATATTATAATAGAGACAGTAGATCTAGCTGGTCTGTCAAAATATAATAGAGACAGTAAATCTAGCTGGTTTGTCATATTACAGAGACAGTAGATCTAGCTGGTCTGTCATAATATAATAGAGACAGTAGATCTAGCTGGTCTGTCATATTATAATAGAGACAGTAAATCTAGCTGGTCTGTCATAATGAAATAGAGACTGTAGGTCTAGCTGGTCTGTCATAATATAATAGAGACAGTAGATAGAGCTGGTCTGTCATAATGAAATAGAGACAGTAGATCTAGCTGGTCCGTCATAATATAATAGAGACAGTAGATCTAGCTTGTCTGTCATAATATAATAGAGACAGTATCTAGCTGGTTTGTCATATTATAGAGACAGTAGATCTAGCTGGTCTGTCATAATATAAGAGACAGTAGATCTAGCTGGTCTGTCAAATATAATAGAGACAGTAGATCTAGCTGGTCTGTCATAATATAATAGAGACAGTAGATCTAGCTGGTCTGTCATATTATAGAGACAGTAGATCTAGCTGGTCTGTCATATTATAATAGAGACAGTAGATCTAGCTGGTCTGTCATAATATAATAGAGACAGTAGATCTAGCTGGTCTGTCATAATATAATAGAGACAGTAGATCTAGCTGGTCTGTCATAATATAATAGAGACAGTAGATCTAGCTGGTCTGTCATAATATAATAGAGACAGTAGATCTAGCTGGTCTGTCATATTATAGAGACAGTAGATCTAGCTGGTCTGTCATAATATAATAGAGACAGTAGATCTAGCTGGTCTGTCATAATATAATAGAGACAGTAGATCTAGCTGGTCTGTCATAATATAATAGAGACAGTAGATCTAGCTGGTCTGTCATAATATAATAGAGACAGTAGATCTAGCTGGTCTGTCATATTATAATAGAGACAGTAGATCTAGCTGGTCTGTCATAATATAATAGAGACAGTAGATCTAGCTGGTCTGTCATAATATAATAGAGACAGTAGATCTAGCTGGTCTGTCATAATATAATAGAGACAGTAGATCTAGCTGGTCTGTCATATTATAGAGACAGTAGATCTAGCTGGTCTGTCATAATATAATAGAGACAGTAGATCTAGCTGGTCTGTCATAATATAATAGAGACAGTAGATCTAGCTGGTCTGTCATATTATAATAGAGACAGTAGATCTAGCTGGTCTGTCATAATATAATAGAGACAGTAGATCTAGCTGGTCTGTCATATTATAATAGAGACAGTAGATCTAGCTGGTCTGTCATAATATAATAGAGACAGTAGATCTAGCTGGTCTGTCATAATATAATAGAGACAGTAGATCTAGCTGGTCTGTCAAATATAATAGAGACAGTAGATCTAGCTGGTCTGTCATAATATAATAGAGACAGTAGATCTAGCTGGTCTGTCATATTATAGAGACAGTAGATCTAGCTGGTCTGTCATAATATAATAGAGACAGTAGATCTAGCTGGTCTGTCATAATATAATAGAGACAGTAGATCTAGCTGGTCTGTCATATTATAGAGACAGTAGATCTAGCTGGTCTGTCATAATATAATAGAGACAGTAGATCTAGCTGGTCTGTCATAATATAATAGAGACAGTAGATCTAGCTGGTCTGTCATAATATAATAGAGACAGTAGATCTAGCTGGTCTGTCATAATATAATAGAGACAGTAGATCTAGCTGGTCTGTCATATTATAATAGAGACAGTAGATCTAGCTGGTCTGTCATAATATAATAGAGACAGTAGATCTAGCTGGTCTGTCATATTATAATAGAGACAGTAGATCTAGCTGGTCTGTCAAATATAATAGAGACAGTAGATCTAGCTGGTCTGTCATAATATAATAGAGACAGTAGATCTAGCTGGTCTGTCATATTATAGAGACAGTAGATCTAGCTGGTCTGTCATAATATAATAGAGACAGTAGATCTAGCTGGTCTGTCATAATATAATAGAGACAGTAGATCTAGCTGGTCTGTCATATTATAGAGACAGTAGATCTAGCTGGTCTGTCATATTATAATAGAGACAGTAGATCTAGCTGGTCTGTCATAATATAATAGAGACAGTAGATCTAGCTGGTCTGTCATATATAATAGAGACAGTAGATCTAGCTGGTCTGTCATAATATAATAGAGACAGTAGATCTAGCTGGTCTGTCATATTATAGAGACAGTAGATCTAGCTGGTCTGTCATAATATAATAGAGACAGTAGATCTAGCTGGTCTGTCATAATATAATAGAGACAGTAGATCTAGCTGGTCTGTCATAATATAATAGAGACAGTAGATCTAGCTGGTCTGTCATATTATAATAGAGACAGTAGATCTAGCTGGTCTGTCAAATATAATAGAGACAGTAGATCTAGCTGGTCTGTCATAATATAATAGAGACAGTAGATCTAGCTGGTCTGTCATATTATAGAGACAGTAGATCTAGCTGGTCTGTCATATTATAATAGAGACAGTAGATCTAGCTGGTCTGTCATAATATAATAGAGACAGTAGATCTAGCTGGTCTGTCATAATATAATAGAGACAGTAGATCTAGCTGGTCTGTCATAATATAATAGAGACAGTAGATCTAGCTGGTCTGTCATATTATAGAGACAGTAGATCTAGCTGGTCTGTCATAATATAATAGAGACAGTAGATCTAGCTGGTCTGTCATAATATAATAGAGACAGTAGATCTAGCTGGTCTGTCATAATATAATAGAGACAGTAGATCTAGCTGGTCTGTCATAATATAATAGAGACAGTAGATCTAGCTGGTCTGTCATATTATAATAGAGACAGTAGATCTAGCTGGTCTGTCATAATATAATAGAGACAGTAGATCTAGCTGGTCTGTCATAATATAATAGAGACAGTAGATCTAGCTGGTCTGTCATATTATAGAGACAGTAGATCTAGCTGGTCTGTCATATTATATAGAGACAGTAGATCTAGCTGGTCTGTCATAATATAATAGAGACAGTAGATCTAGCTGGTCTGTCATATTATAGAGACAGTAGATCTAGCTGGTCTGTCATAATATAATAGAGACAGTAGATCTAGCTGGTCTGTCATAATAAATAGAGACAGTAGATCTAGCTGGTCTGTCATATTATAGAGACAGTAGATCTAGCTGGTCTGTCATAATATAATAGAGACAGTAGATCTAGCTGGTCTGTCATAATATAATAGAGACAGTAGATCTAGCTGGTCTGTCATAATATAATAGAGACAGTAGATCTAGCTGGTCTGTCATAATATAATAGAGACAGTAGATCTAGCTGGTCTGTCATATTATAGAGACAGTAGATCTAGCTGGTCTGTCATAATATAATAGAGACAGTAGATCTAGCTGGTCTGTCATAATATAATAGAGACAGTAGATCTAGCTGGTCTGTCATATTATAGAGACAGTAGATCTAGCTGGTCTGTCATAATATAATAGAGACAGTAGATCTAGCTGGTCTGTCATAATATAATAGAGACAGTAGATCTAGCTGGTCTGTCATATTATAGAGACAGTAGATCTAGCTGGTCTGTCATAATATAATAGAGACAGTAGATCTAGCTGGTCTGTCATAATATAATAGAGACAGTAGATCTAGCTGGTCTGTCATATTATAATAGAGACAGTAGATCTAGCTGGTCTGTCATAATATAATAGAGACAGTAGATCTAGCTGGTCTGTCATAATATAATAGAGACAGTAGATCTAGCTGGTCTGTCATATTATAGAGACAGTAGATCTAGCTGGTCTGTCATAATATAATAGAGACAGTAGATCTAGCTGGTCTGTCATAATATAATAGAGACAGTAGATCTAGCTGGTCTGTCATATTATAGAGACAGTAGATCTAGCTGGTCTGTCATAATATAATAGAGACAGTAGATCTAGCTGGTCTGTCATAATATAATAGAGACAGTAGATCTAGCTGGTCTGTCATATTATAGAGACAGTAGATCTAGCTGGTCTGTCATAATATAATAGAGACAGTAGATCTAGCTGGTCTGTCATATATATAATAGAGACAGTAGATCTAGCTGGTCTGTCAATATAATAGAGACAGTAGATCTAGCTGGTCTGTCATAATATAATAGAGACAGTAGATCTAGCTGGTCTGTCATATTAATAGAGACAGTAGATCTAGCTGGTCTGTCATAATATAATAGAGACAGTAGATCTAGCTGGTCTGTCATAATATAATAGAGACAGTAGATCTAGCTGGTCTGTCATAATATAATAGAGACAGTAGATCTAGCTGGTCTGTCATATTATAATAGAGACAGTAGATCTAGCTGGTCTGTCATAATATAATAGAGACAGTAGATCTAGCTGGTCTGTCATAATATAATAGAGACAGTAGATCTAGCTGGTCTGTCATATTATATAGAGACAGTAGATCTAGCTGGTCTGTCATAATATAATAGAGACAGTAGATCTAGCTGGTCTGTCATAATATAATAGAGACAGTAGATCTAGCTGGTCTGTCATAATATAATAGAGACAGTAGATCTAGCTGGTCTGTCATAATATAATAGAGACAGTAGATCTAGCTGGTCTGTCATATTATAGAGACAGTAGATCTAGCTGGTCTGTCATAATATAATAGAGACAGTAGATCTAGCTGGTCTGTCATAATATAATAGAGACAGTAGATCTAGCTGGTCTGTCATAATATAATAGAGACAGTAGATCTAGCTGGTCTGTCATAATATAATAGAGACAGTAGATCTAGCTGGTCTGTCATATTATAGAGACAGTAGATCTAGCTGGTCTGTCATAATATAATAGAGACAGTAGATCTAGCTGGTCTGTCATATATAATAGAGACAGTAGATCTAGCTGGTCTGTCATAATATAATAGAGACAGTAGATCTAGCTGGTCTGTCATAATATAATAGAGACAGTAGATCTAGCTGGTCTGTCATAATATAATAGAGACAGTAGATCTAGCTGGTCTGTCATAATATAATAGAGACAGTAGATCTAGCTGGTCTGTCATATTATAATAGAGACAGTAGATCTAGCTGGTCTGTCATAATATAATAGAGACAGTAGATCTAGCTGGTCTGTCATATTAATAGAGACAGTAGATCTAGCTGGTCTGTCATAATATAATAGAGACAGTAGATCTAGCTGGTCTGTCATAATATAATAGAGACAGTAGATCTAGCTGGTCTGTCATATATATAGAGACAGTAGATCTAGCTGGTCTGTCATAATATAATAGAGACAGTAGATCTAGCTGGTCTGTCATAATATAATAGAGACAGTAGATCTAGCTGGTCTGTCATATTATAGAGACAGTAGATCTAGCTGGTCTGTCATAATATAATAGAGACAGTAGATCTAGCTGGTCTGTCATATTATAGAGACAGTAGATCTAGCTGGTCTGTCATAATATAATAGAGACAGTAGATCTAGCTGGTCTGTCATAATATAATAGAGACAGTAGATCTAGCTGGTCTGTCATATATAATAGACAGTAGATCTAGCTGGTCTGTCATAATATAATAGAGACAGTAGATCTAGCTGGTCTGTCATAATATAATAGAGACAGTAGATCTAGCTGGTCTGTCATAATATAATAGAGACAGTAGATCTAGCTGGTCTGTCATAATATAATAGAGACAGTAGATCTAGCTGGTCTGTCATAATATAATAGAGACAGTAGATCTAGCTGGTCTGTCATAATATAATAGAGACAGTAGATCTAGCTGGTCTGTCATATTATAATAGAGACAGTAGATCTAGCTGGTCTGTCATATATAATAGAGACAGTAGATCTAGCTGGTCTGTCATAATATAATAGAGACAGTAGATCTAGCTGGTCTGTCATAATATAATAGAGACAGTAGATCTAGCTGGTCTGTCATAATATAATAGAGACAGTAGATCTAGCTGGTCTGTCATATTATAGAGACAGTAGATCTAGCTGGTCTGTCATAATATAATAGAGACAGTAGATCTAGCTGGTCTGTCATAATATAATAGAGACAGTAGATCTAGCTGGTCTGTCATAATATAATAGAGACAGTAGATCTAGCTGGTCTGTCATAATATAATAGAGACAGTAGATCTAGCTGGTCTGTCATATTAAATAGAGACAGTAGATCTAGCTGGTCTGTCATAATATAATAGAGACAGTAGATCTAGCTGGTCTGTCATAATATAATAGAGACAGTAGATCTAGCTGGTCTGTCATATTAATAGAGACAGTAGATCTAGCTGGTCTGTCATATTATAATAGAGACAGTAGATCTAGCTGGTCTGTCATAATATAATAGAGACAGTAGATCTAGCTGGTCTGTCATATATAATAGAGACAGTAGATCTAGCTGGTCTGTCATAATATAATAGAGACAGTAGATCTAGCTGGTCTGTCATAATATAATAGAGACAGTAGATCTAGCTGGTCTGTCATATTATATAGAGACAGTAGATCTAGCTGGTCTGTCATAATATAATAGAGACAGTAGATCTAGCTGGTCTGTCATAATATAATAGAGACAGTAGATCTAGCTGGTCTGTCATAATATAATAGAGACAGTAGATCTAGCTGGTCTGTCATAATATAATAGAGACAGTAGATCTAGCTGGTCTGTCATATTATAGAGACAGTAGATCTAGCTGGTCTGTCATAATATAATAGAGACAGTAGATCTAGCTGGTCTGTCATAATATAATAGAGACAGTAGATCTAGCTGGTCTGTCATATATAATAGAGACAGTAGATCTAGCTGGTCTGTCATAATATAATAGAGACAGTAGATCTAGCTGGTCTGTCATAATATAATAGAGACAGTAGATCTAGCTGGTCTGTCATATATAATAGAGACAGTAGATCTAGCTGGTCTGTCATAATATAATAGAGACAGTAGATCTAGCTGGTCTGTCATAATATAATAGAGACAGTAGATCTAGCTGGTCTGTCATATTATAATAGAGACAGTAGATCTAGCTGGTCTGTCATAATATAATAGAGACAGTAGATCTAGCTGGTCTGTCATAATATAATAGAGACAGTAGATCTAGCTGGTCTGTCATATATATAGAGACAGTAGATCTAGCTGGTCTGTCATAATATAATAGAGACAGTAGATCTAGCTGGTCTGTCATAATATAATAGAGACAGTAGATCTAGCTGGTCTGTCATATTATAGAGACAGTAGATCTAGCTGGTCTGTCATAATATAATAGAGACAGTAGATCTAGCTGGTCTGTCATAATATAATAGAGACAGTAGATCTAGCTGGTCTGTCATATTATAGAGACAGTAGATCTAGCTGGTCTGTCATAATATAATAGAGACAGTAGATCTAGCTGGTCTGTCATATTATAGAGACAGTAGATCTAGCTGGTCTGTCATAATATAATAGAGACAGTAGATCTAGCTGGTCTGTCATAATATAATAGAGACAGTAGATCTAGCTGGTCTGTCATATTATAGAGACAGTAGATCTAGCTGGTCTGTCATAATATAATAGAGACAGTAGATCTAGCTGGTCTGTCATATTATAATAGAGACAGTAGATCTAGCTGGTCTGTCATAATAATAGAGACAGTAGATCTAGCTGGTCTGTCATAATATAATAGAGACAGTAGATCTAGCTGGTCTGTCATAATATAATAGAGACAGTAGATCTAGCTGGTCTGTCATAATATAATAGAGACAGTAGATCTAGCTGGTCTGTCATAATATAATAGAGACAGTAGATCTAGCTGGTCTGTCATATTACAGAGACAGTAGATCTAGCTGGTCTGTCATAATATATAGAGACAGTAGATCTAGCTGGTCTGTCATAATATAATAGAGACAGTAGATCTAGCTGGTCTGTCATAATATAATAGAGACAGTAGATCTAGCTGGTCTGTCATATTACAGAGACAGTAGATCTAGCTGGTCTGTCATATTATAATAGAGACAGTAGATCTAGCTGGTCTGTCATAATATAATAGAGACAGTAGATCTAGCTGGTCTGTCATAATATAATAGAGACAGTAGATCTAGCTGGTCTGTCATAATATAATAGAGACAGTAGATCTAGCTGGTCTGTCATAATATAATAGAGACAGTAGATCTAGCTGGTCTGTCATATTACAGAGACAGTAGATCTAGCTGGTCTGTCATAATATAATAGAGACAGTAGATCTAGCTGGTCTGTCATAATATAATAGAGACAGTAGATCTAGCTGGTCTGTCATAATATAATAGAGACAGTAGATCTAGCTGGTCTGTCATAATATAATAGAGACAGTAGATAGCTGGTCTGTCATATTATAGAGACAGTAGATCTAGCTGGTCTGTCATAATATAATAGAGACAGTAGATCTAGCTGGTCTGTCATAATATAATAGAGACAGTAGATCTAGCTGGTCTGTCATAATATAATAGAGACAGTAGATCTAGCTGGTCTGTCATATTATATAGACAGTAGATCTAGCTGGTCTGTCATATATAATAGAGACAGTAGATCTAGCTGTCTGTCATAATATAATAGAGACAGTAGATCTAGCTGGTCTGTCATATATAATAGAGACAGTAGATCTAGCTGGTCTGTCATAATATAATAGAGACAGTAGATCTAGCTGGTCTGTCATAATATAATAGAGACAGTAGATCTCTAGCTCTGTCATAATATAATAGAGACAGTAGATCTAGCTGGTCTGTCATATTATGAGACAGTAGATCTAGCTGGTCTGTCATAATATAATAGAGACAGTAGATCTAGCTGGTCTGTCATAATATAATAGAGACAGTAGATCTAGCTGGTCTGTCATAATAATAGAGACAGTAGATCTAGCTGGTCTGTCATAATATAATAGAGACAGTAGATCTAGCTGGTCTGTCATATTATAATAGACAGTAGATCTAGCTGGTCTGTCAAATATAATAGAGACAGTAGATCTAGCTGGTCTGTCATAATAAATAGAGACAGTAGATCTAGCTGGTCTGTCATATTATAGAGACAGTAGATCTAGCTGGTCTGTCATATTATAATAGAGACAGTAGATCTAGCTGGTCTGTCATAATATAATAGAGACAGTAGATCTAGCTGGTCTGTCATAATATAAGAGACAGTAGATCTAGCTGGTCTGTCATAATATAATAGAGACAGTAGATCTAGCTGGTCTGTCATAATATAAAGAGACAGTAGATCTAGCTGGTCTGTCAAATATAATAGAGACAGTAGATCTAGCTGGTCTGTCATAATATAATAGAGACAGTATCTAGCTGGTCTGTCATAATATAATAGAGACAGTAGATCTAGCTGGTCTGTCATATTATAATAGAGACAGTAGATCTAGCTGGTCTGTCAAATATAATAGAGACAGTAGATCTAGCTGGTCTGTCATATATAATAGAGACAGTAGATCTAGCTGGTCTGTCATATTATAGAGACAGTAGATCTAGCTGGTCTGTCATAATATAATAGAGACAGTAGATCTAGCTGGTCTGTCATAATATAATAGAGACAGTAGATCTAGCTGGTCTGTCATATATAATAGAGACAGTAGATCTAGCTGGTCTGTCATAATATATAGAGACAGTAGATCTAGCTGGTCTGTCATAATAGAGACAGTAGATCTAGCTGGTCTGTCATAATATAATAGAGACAGTAGATCTAGCTGGTCTGTCATAATAAATAGACAGTAGATCTAGCTGGTCTGTCATATATAATAGAGACAGTAGATCTAGCTGGTCTGTCATAATATAAGTAGAGACAGTAGATCCTAGCTGGTCAGTCATAATATAATAGAGACAGTAGATTAGCTGGTCTGT
>NW_022264049.1:0-36510 GCF_002021735.2 Oncorhynchus kisutch
CAGTCTCCTATAGGAAATAATTTGGTTTTCAAAATGATAATTAAAATGTAGTGGATTTGGAACAAATACAACAAACAAAGAAATGTGATTTATAAACTCATCTGCTACTCTACAATCTTCAACTCTCACAGCGTAGAACTAGCAGCGTGTAGAACTAGCAGCGGTAGAAACTAGCAGCGGGTAGAACTAGCAGCGTGTAGAACTAGCAGCGGGTAGAACTAGCAGCGTGTAGAACTAGCAGCGTGTAGAACTAGAGCAGCGGAGAACTAGCAGCGTGTGTAGAACTAGCAGCGTGTAGAACTAGCAGCGTGTAGAACTAGCAGCGGTTAGAACTAGCAGCGGGTAGAACTAGCAGCGTGAGCGTGAGATTAGGTAGCAGCGTGTAGAACTAGCAGCGCGTAGAACTAGCAGCGCGTAGAACTAGCAGCGTGGTAACTAGCAGCGTGTAACTAGCAGCGTGTAGAACTAGCAGCGGGTAGAACTAGCAGCGTGTAGAACTAGCAGCGTGTAGAACTAGCAGCGGCTACGTGTATGTAGCGCGTAGACTAGTAGCGCGTAGAACTAGCAGCGCGTAGAACTAGTAGCGCGTAGAACTAGCAGCGCGTTAGAACTAGCAGCGTGTAGAACTAGCACCGCGTAGAACTAGCAGCGCGTAGAACAAGCAGCGCGTAGAAGCAAGCGCGTTAGAACTAGCAGCGCGTAGAACAAGCAGCGCGTAGAACTAGTAGCGCGTAGAACTAGCAGCGCGTAGAACTAGCAGCGTGTAGAACTAGCACCGCGCGGAACTAGCAGCGTGTGGAACAAGCAGCGCGTAGAACTAGCAGCGTGTAGAACTAGCAGCGTGTAGAACTAGCAGCGCGTAGAACTAGCAGCGTGTAGAACTAGCAGCGTGTAGAACTAGCAGCGTGTAGAACTAGCAGCGGGTAGAACTAGCAGCGTGTAGAACTAGCAGCGTGTAGAACTAGCAGCGTGTAGAACTAGCAGCGGCTACGTGTATGTAGCGCGTAGAACTAGTAGCGCGTAGAACTAGCAGCGCGTAGAACTAGTAGCGCGTAGAACTAGCAGCGCGTAGAACTAGCAGCGTGTAGAACTAGCAGCGCGTAGAACTAGCAGCGCGTAGAACAAGCAGCGCGTAGAACTAGCAGCGCGTAGAACTAGCAGCGCGTAGAACAAGCAGCGCGTAGAACTAGTAGCGCGTAGAACTAGCAGCGCGTAGAACTAGCAGCGTGTAGAACTAGCACCGCGCGGAACTAGCAGCGTGTGGAACAAGCAGCGCGTAGAACTAGCAGCGCATAGAACAAGCAGCGCGTAGAACAAGCAGCGCGTAGAACAAGCAGCGCGTAGAACAAGCAGCGCGTAGAACTAGCAGCGCGTAGAACTAGCAGCGCGTAGAACTAGCAGCGTGTAGAACTAGTAGAACTAGCAGCGTGTAGAACTAGCAGCGTGTAGAACTAGCAGCGTGTAGAACTAGCAGCGTGTAGAACTAGCAGCGTGTAGAACTAGCAGCGCGTAGAACTAGTAGCGCGTAGAACTAGCAGTGTGTAGAACTAGCAGCGTGTAGAACTAGCAGCGTGTAGAACTAGCAGCGGGTAGAACTAGCAGCGTGTAGAACTAGCAGCGTGTAGAACTAGCAGCGTGTATGTAATGTTGAAACATAATAATAATAACTATAAAAGGCTTTACTGTCACAGAGCGGATAGATGCAGTGAAATGTGTTGTTTTTTTACAGGGTCCTCCATAGTAGGAAGGAGCCCCTGGAGCAAATCGGGGTTAAGTGTCTTGCTCAAGGGCACAGACAGATTTTTTATCTTGATGGCGCGGGTATTTCGAAACCAGCAACCTTTCAGTGACTGTCCCAACGCTGTAACCGCTAGTCTACCTGCTGTGGAATGTAAAGAGACAGCGACGTAACACTTACATGACTGTGTTGTCGTCCACCAATATATCACAGCTGTGAGCAGGCGGAAATTGTCTTTTTTTGTTTGTTTTTTAAGGAAAGAGAAAGGAAACATGGTGAGATTTTTTCACATCTCAACAAAAAGCCCAATGATTGCTTTTCCTGAGTCAGAATAAGAGTTTACAGTCCATGGTAACGATACATACATACATGCTGTGTGTATGAATGTATGTATGTATGAAATAAGCGCTTGGTCAAAGGTCATTGTTTTAACGTTTTTGTCTGTGCTATTGCATTGTTTTCTTCTGACTACTTCCTGCTGACCTCTTGTCAGGCCCCACCCCACAAGGGTTCTTACCGTAAGGCTCTTTTCTCTGGTTAAACAAACAGGTGTTTGTGGTGTTTACCTGTCCCATCCCCTCCTCAATGATTTTGGTAGTCAAGTAGTCACCCCAACACTGCATGCAGAACTTGTGTCCACAACTCCAGGCCAGTGAAGTACTGTGGGAGAGGAAGATGAAGTTTCAGTCATAGAGGCTAGGGGGTTAGGGTAAGAGGCTAGGGGTATGGGTTAGAGGCTAGGGGGTATGGTAGAGGCTAGGGGGTATGGGCTAGAGGCTAGGGGGTATGGTTAGAGGCTAGGGGGTAAGGGTTAGAGGCCTAGGGGTATGGGTTAGAGGCTGGGGGGTAAGGGTTAGCGGCTGAGGGGGTAAGGGTTAAGCGGCCTAGGGGGTAAGGGTTAGCGTGTTAGAGTCTAGGGGGTAAGGTATGAGACTAGGGGGTAAGGTTAGAGGCTAGGGGTAAGGGTTAGAGGCTAGGGGGGTCTCCCTTCATAATACTGACTGACTGGAGTTTGGGTAGTTCAGGTAGGAGATCTGACTTGGCATGGCCTGATCCTTTCAGATGTAACACTACTGCCTAAGTGATAGGGTGTTGTGATCTCTCCCTTCAAGAGTAGGGGTACTGACCGAGTTTGGGTAGTTCAGGTAGCAGATCTGACAGGGAAGATCCTGAGCAGAGGACCTCGTGTTCATCAGCCGTGTCCTCGACTTCTTACTGGGGTTGATGACATGCATTCCGAGAACAATTTGTCAAGGTTCCCATCAAAATATCTAGTGAGAGAAGACATGTCATCACTGGCTGGGAAACACGCTACTTAATTGGCTGGTGTATTATTCACTAGAATAGGGTCTTTAGGTCATGCTAGAACAAACGGTTACATAGAAAGGCAATAAGTCATAGCCAAACTAGAGCACCAAGACAAAGGAGAAACTTGTGCCAGATCTCGGGACTTTTAACTATTGGACATATGAGCATTAAAAGGGTCTGCAGGGAAATTGGTAAACATACAATTAATTTGATCAATTCAATTTCCTTGTGTAATGCTGTCTATTCATATTTAATACCAGACCATATGGCCATTCAACAGACCACCTAACCTAACACAATGATGGCACTAATAGAGCCAAGATGATGACACTGTTTTTACAACAAATCATACAAGAGCCAATGTCACGACTAACCTTTCCATCAGTTTCTCTTTGTCCCAATTGAAGTGACTAAGAAGTATTCTTGTTATCGTTGCAGGGTTCTAGAGAAGAGTAACAAAAAAATGAGGAGGCAAAAATACACATTTATATGGCCTCCGGGAAAGCTTCATAACCTGTATTAAAAGACAGCCACTCAACTAGCTAGCTATTTAGCATTGGATTATAATACACTAACCGGTAACTAGCAGTACGGCCATGTCATTTACACGGACAAAATAAGGCTATTATTGTTCAAAATGTGTCTAATAATAGAATTTATAAATAAATAAAAAATCTGCAATTCATTGCAGACAAACTCAGTGGCTGACAGAAGTGGGGATCAAGGTTCGGCCATGTTGTTTCAGGCGCACAGGCCTAAAAATCAGACAGTGGAAAGTAAAGATAGCAAAGTGAGCTAGTTGATAATCCAGGTGAAACTATGGACACACAGGGGGGGGCTGATAGGATTTCAACAAAAAACTAAATAGCTCAGTAACGTTAGCTACTTCGCCATTTTGATGCCATGATAGTAGACAAATACTGTTGATGACAGTGTTGTAATAGCTACGTTGTAGGCAACAGGGGAAATGACAAAGATGACTAGCCAAACTAGCTAGGTTTTCTGGCTGGGTCTAATAGTTATTATTATATTATTTTTTTTACTTCATCTTACTGTAGCTAGTTGGGTCAGCATCTTGGCAGAGTTGACAACTCACTTATATCTCGTTGAACCAGGCGCACTAGTCATTCAAGAGATATAACATGATGCTATTGGTTCGTTAGCTAACCTTAATTGACTAAACTAAAGAGAAAACATTGTCAGCTTCCCTACCAGACAGATACCATTCATTTAGTTAGCTGGTTAGCTAGAGTAACAGTTTGTTGAAATGAAAGTCGGAGTAATTTAGCTACAGTACCTAAACTAAGGTAACGTTACTAACGTTAGTTTGTAACTAGTTAGGTAAGGTTGGCTAACAAACAGGCTAACATACGTTGAGGCTTACAGTCACCTGCGATTGTTTGTGATGGACAGTAAACTAACTCGGTAAATAATTAGCTGTTTACGTTTTTACAATTTGCGGCCTACCGAGACCCAACATCCTCGGCCTTTCCTTCACCTCACCTGGATGACATCATTGACCTCCCTGATACACTCGACCATATGCTGAAGGATCTGTTCAGCAGTCAAAACCTCGAACCGATAATCCTCTTCGTCTTGACCGGGCCCTAGGCCACTGCCTCCGGTCTCCCCACATTCATCTCGTTCTCCACCGGCCACAACAGGATCATCCAACTCCACTTCCAGGGTGTCGTCTTCGGGATCCTCCTCGGCGCTGTCTTCGCTGCATTCCTCTTCCTCCTCGTCGAATTCATAATTGTACCCTTCGTCTGAGTCCATTACTCGGTTTAACTTGATATTGTGACAAGGTATGATACCAAACGCTAGATACTAGGATGTGTACAGGCCGCGACGAAAACAAGAGACGAAATATTTCGAAAGAGAAAAATATTTCCAGAGAGAGAGAGTAGCTACAACAACATGAGCGCAGCTGCCGCTGGACCAACAAAGAGATGCGGCGTCATACGGACCGACGCGTTACGTCAAAAAAATAATATAAGGAAAGGATTGTCCAGGCAAGAGATGTACAAACTCATCAAACTCATCAAAGATCACTGATATTTGTTGAAGACAGCAATGGAATGTTTTAACAAATGATTACACACATATATATATATATATATATATATATATATATATATATATATATATATATATATATATATATATATATATATAAGGCTGACATTCACCGTTGTATTGTTTTTTTCTCTAGTGAATTTGACCTTCTTTTAAATTAGCCTAATCCTTCATGATAAATAATTCAACAAACATTGGTTATTTATATTCCTGTGTAGGACATTGTGTACTATGGACACAAGAATCCTATGGCCACATTACCCCCCCAAAATACAGTATTGGCATACCCATTACAATCAATGGATACATTGTCGTTTTAATACATTTAGTTTTGTATCATATTGTAATGCTGTAGCCAATCACATTATATCACATGTAAGTGCATGAGACAACATTATATAGGGCCTGTTTATAATTACACTGGTGAATCTTGCAAACTGAGTGAGTGTGTATGTAGACACATTACCACTAGATGGCAGCACATAGTTAAATCTAAAACTTTTGACCTGCATTGGATTTAATGTAGTGTGACTGACAGCAATCGGCTCCATAGCCTGTGGCTGAGGGCACAGTGTTGCGGTAATGTTATAGAACATAAGTAGGCTAATCTAATTTAGCAAGTATTAATTTTGCAAGTATATTGCAATAATTGTATATGTAGTCTTCATTTAAAAAAAAAACCTCTACTGTTTAGGAAAATGTGGAATCACAAGGCGTCTTTAATTCACATAAATCACCTTTGAGTATATCTGGGTTTTTATTACCGGATGATGAATAACCAGACTGTTTTCAAGAACTATTACACATCCTCAGAGACCTCTGTGAATTGAGGCATATTGTGTGTTTCAGGTTTTGTGGTCACAGTTTTTTTTGTAATGATTCTATCTTATTGAAAGCCTACACATACCACAAGAAAGGACAAAATAATTACTAGACAAAAGAGTCTTTGAGCCAACACATTATATATTGAGGAATGGGAGTTGAAAGCAGAATGGAGTGGCCTGGGTCTCTGTACTCCACGTTTGTTTTTCGGGGAGACGTGTGACTGATAGCTGCTTGATTTCGTATTCATTGTTTGTAGTATTATTTTTCCCAATGCTGGTTGCAATCCCTCAACTACAATTGTAAACTGAATCTTTCCACTGTATTAATCATCTGCTGTTACAAAAAATAGCCTTTGCTGTGATGGCACAATATCTGTAGCAGGTGTTCTTTTGTTTGGTGCAAATACAGTTTGTTTTCATGCTGTCGAAAAAGAAAACCCAAAGCAATAATCATTGCATTATCTCCCATTGTAACAGTCAACAGTAGTTAACCCTAGGGTCTTAGAGATTTAGAGAGTTTATATAACAGATGTCCATGGTGTGATCTTTATGGATAGTGCTGCTAAATATCGGTTGCAACCTGTTGAGGAAACCAAACAGAAGCAATTGCAACATTCTGATAGATTTTTAACTAATTGGTCCTTTGACTAATCAGATTATTTATTTTGCCCATAATTGGGCAAAATATCAGAATTGGGCTGCCTGTAATAAACACAGCCCAAGTAGACAAATACTGTATTCTCTTAAAGAGAGTGGACATTTCTCTTACAATGCCCGCCAGCTGAGGATTTAAAAAAAATATTTTGTCATTTTGCAGATTACAATAAAATCTAGTTTGGTAAAGCAACCCGATTGGGTAACAAAAAAAACTGATAGCGAATATGTATGTAGATTTACAGTTGGGTGTAGAAGGATGAGCTCATAGCAACGGTACAGTACAGGGAAATACATTTTACCTTGTCTCTGTGCTCTTGTGATTACATGAGACAGGAGCAGGTTTAATGTGATACACCTTTAATGTGCCTCACAGCAATCCCCTGATCTGAGCCAGACCAGACAGAGCCTGATCACATCCCGTTAAAGCATGAACTGAACTTTCCTCCTAACACAACAACACGTCACTAACCGCTCAGTCTCCATCTCAACACAAGCACTTACAAATATGTATGTATCCCCTGCTAGGATGCCAGCCCCCCTAGGTGAACACATACAAACACACACCTCCCTCTGTGCACCGGCAGGGATACACTATCTGTGAGATCCAGGGGGGTGGCAGTGAGGGGGACATACAAGTGCCACGTTACACTGGTCCTTTGAGCCGGGAGGACTGGGGGACAATGGTGCTGTTAACACTGCTGACTGGGACCTTTGGGCCTTCTGAAACTTTAATGTGATTTGGTGAGCGACCTACCTCTCGCCGAGGTCAGAGATGAACCCGGGAACCGGCAACATCCCGGGGTTGCCGTGTGTCGTTGCCACTGTAACCAGACACCGGCCCGGCGACGGGGGCAGAGGGGGAATCGGGTGCCAGCTCGTCTTTGTCCCCTGTGGCATGGATAATGACCCATCTGTCCTCACCGGGGGCATAGAGAGATGGGACTCAGTGTCTCAGGTAAAAAGAGCACAGGTTACCAATCTGATTTATACAAGGCAGGACAGTGACCTGATCTCAGGCAGAGGAGACTGTTTTTGAATCATTTATACTCTGTGTTTTTCCTTCCTGTGGGTTTTTCCTCAGCTCGCACCATACAGAACTCTAGTCTATTCCTATCTAGTACTCGGGAGAGTTGTTCCTCTCTGTCTGTATCTTATCAGGGGTACATGATATAGATAGTGGGTTTCTGTGCTGATTTCCTTGTAATGAAGAATCTTTCGATCAATCGATTATTTCTAAATAAATTTAGCTCAAATCTGAAAGAGACACCTTTCGATGAGTGTGCCTTCCTTGATAATCCATGATCAGTCACCTATAAAAACTCTTCCATTATGTTTTGGCACCTTGACAAAAGAGTGTATTTAAGTGAATTTCCAATCATAGCCCTGTAGCAGGGGCCAGGGCCAACTAACTTCTTCTTCTTCTGCCTCTGGCAGAGGGCTAGGACTGACTTGGTCCCCTGGCAGAGTGGATGAGGGCTGGAGGACTTGGTCCCCTGGCAGAGTGGATGAGGGCTGGAGGACTTGGTCCCCTGGCAGAGTGGATGAGGGCTGGACGACTTGGTCCCCTGGCAGAGTGGATGAGGGCTGGAAGACTTGGTCCCCTGGCAGAGTGGATGAGGGCTGGAGGACTTGGCCTTTTGGCTATACAGTAGAAAGGTGATCTCTGGGTGTTTTGTCCTGCTGTAATCAGACAGGAACATCATCCATCATGAGAGAGAGGCTATAACAGCCAGGTTACAATGGGAGATAAGATAATGAGAGAGGTTATTACAGCCAGGTTACAATGGGAGATAAGATAATGAGAGAGGTTATTACAGCCAGGTTACAATGGGAGATAAGATAAGGAGCAAGGTTACAGGAGCCCGGCCCAGACGGCCTCGCGGGGAGAGGTACAGCTCAGGTGACAGCCCAGGTAGGTTCCTCATTACATAGCCAGGCCTGGCCTACATGGCTAACTCTCCGCTGGCCTGGGAAGGCTAGAGTAAGCCAGGGCTGGAGTGTGAGGGCTCGATGCATGGTCACAAGCCACACTGCTATGGTGAATTGGCTTATGCTGAATTGGTTTTGTGGTGAATTGGTTTATGCTGAATTGGTTTCGTTGTGAATTGGTTTCGTTGTGAATTGGTTTTGTGGTGTATTGGTTTTGTGGTGTATTGGTTTTGTGGTGAATTGGTTTTGTGGTGAATTGGTTTTGTGGTGTATTGGTTTTGTGGTGTATTGGTTTTGTGGTGAATTGGTTTTGTGGTGAATTGGTTTTGTGGTGTATTGGTTTTGTGGTGAATTGGTGTTGTGGTGAATTGGTTGGAATCAGCAGAGTCCTGGTTCGTAACCTGATAGAGTGGAACAATAACTAGAGAATTGACAAAACACTGTAAAACATTATGTCCTATATACTTCTGTCAGTGATGTGATGGACATTACTCTTGTATTGAAATGACTTTATCAAGTTAGCATGAGTGTTAACCCTCTATTGTTTCATCTCTAATTGCAATGTCTTGGCCAGGTTGTTCTCAACTAGCCTACCTGGTTAAATAAAGGTGTTCTCAACTAGCCTACCTGGTTAAATAAAGGTGAAAAAAAAGAAAAAAGAAATGTTGCCAATGACTTGTGTAAACATAAAATCAAGAGTTTATTAGTTATAATACGTCTCAATCCCAACTCTTTATCTCGGACCCAACAAATATCAACATACGCAACGTACCAGAGTCTGCTTATCCCCTAAATCACTGACATGACATGATCGCCATCTGAAGGCGATTAAAGTATAAGTCGTTGGTCTGGCAGAGTGTGTGTCTGCAGGTGCATGAGGCGTTTCACGTGTCACAGAGTTTTGGGATTGTGTGACCCGGCCAGAGGTCGGCATCATGTCCCCACAGGTGACAAAAATCCGTCCCGTTGTCTTATCATCCCCTGTAGAAGTGTGCCATGACCCGAGTGTGTGTTTGTGTGTGTGTGTGTTTGTCACCGATAAGACCCACAGCCATGTCTGTCTGTCCATCCAGCATGCTCGTAGCCTTTCACTCACTGACACGGAGCCGCTGGTCACTAATCCTGGACTGACGCCTCTCTCTCTCTTCAGAGTCACAATAGGCATAGATCTGTTTTGAATATCTTGCCAACTCCTATGGTCATTGTCACATTTTGTGTTCTAGAAAGAACAAACAGATCTGGGGCCAGGCCATAACTAACCACCACCCCGAGTCTGTGTGTCTGGGAGGGTCAGGGAACATCAGTCAATCTGTTATGTCTAATGGATGCCAATATTATTCTCCCCAAATCCGTTTACAGAGAAAAGGACAACACCAGTGGGTGGAAGGGGGTTATTTTGACAGTTACACCACTAAGTATAGATGTGATCTCACATTAAGGATATTTTTGAGGGGCAAAATTAATTAATTTTGCCTTGGATTAACGATTAACAGCTAAGAGGGTTTGAGAATTTAATATTATGAAGCTAATATTCACCCAGAAGCAAGGCTATTATTTTAATTAGGCCTAGCCAAAATTAAATACGATGAATTAGTAAAAACAGACATTCTGTTCCAGAAAGACATCTGCTGTAAATTTCTGGTCTGCATTTTGGGCGGGATGATGTTTACTGGCTATAAGATACTGGTGTATCAGTCATATGGACACATTGGACCGGCTGCCTTGTTACTGGCTATAAGATACTGGTTTATCAGTCATATGGACACATTGGGTCGGCTGCCTTGTTACTGGCTATAAGCTGTGGTAAGGGTGGTATGACTGCCTTGTTACTGGCTATAAGCTGTGGTAAGGGTGGTATGTCTGGCTTGTTACTGGCTATAAGCTGTGGTAAGGGTGCCTTGTTACTGGCTATAAGCTGTGGTAAGGGTGGTATGACTGCCTTGTTACGGGCTATAAGCTGTGGTATGACTCCCTTGTTACTGGCTATAAGCTGTGGTACGGGTGGTATGACTGCCTTGTTACTGGCTATAAGCTGTGGTAAGGGTGGTATGACTGCCTTGTTACTGGCTATAAGCTGTGGTAAGGGTGGTATGACTGCCTTGTTACTGGCTATAAGCTGTGGTAACGGTGGTATGACTGCCTTCTTACTGGCTATAAGCTGTGGTAAGGGTGGTATGACTGCCTTGTTACTGGCTATAAGCTGTGGTAAGGGTGGTATGACTGCCTTCTTACTGGCTATAAGCTGTGGTAAGGGTGCCTTGTTACTGGCTATAAGCTGTGGTAAGGGTGGTATGACTGGATTGTTACTGGCTATAAGCTGTGGTAAGGGTGGTATGACTGGATTGTTACTGGCTATAAGCTGTGGTAAGGGTACCTTGTTACTGGCTATAAGCTGTGGTAAGGGTGGTATGACTGCCTTGTTACTGGCTATAAGCTGTGGTAAGGGTGGTATGACTGCCTTGTTACTGGCTATAAGCTGTGGTAAGGGTGGTATGACTGCCTTGTTACTGGCTATAAGCTGTGGTAAGGGTGCTATGACTGCCTTGTTACTGGCTATAAGTTGTGGTATGACTCCCTTGTTACTGGCTATAAGCTGTGGTAAGGGTGGTATGACTGCCTTGTTACTGGCTATAAGCTGTGGTAAGGGTACCTTGTTATTGGCTATAAGCTGTGGTAAGGGTGGTATGACTCCCTTGTTACTGGCTATAAGCTGTGGTAAGGGTGGTATGACTGCCTTGTTACTGGCTATAAGCTGTGGTAAGGGTGCCTTGTTACTGGCTATAAGCTGTGGTATGACTCCCTTGTTACTGGCTATAAGCTGTGGTAAGGGTGGTATGACTGCCTTGTTACTGGCTATAAGCTGTGGTTATTGTGGTATGACTGCCTTGTTACTGGCTATAAGCTGTGGTAAGGGTGGTATGACTGCCTTGTTACTGGCTATAAGCTGTGGTAAGGGTGGTATGACTGCCTTGTTACTGGCTATAAGCTGTGGTAAGGGTGCTATGACTGCCTTGTTACTGGCTATAAGTTGTGGTATGACTCCCTTGTTACTGGCTATAAGCTGTGGTAAGGGTGGTATGACTGCCTTGTTACTGGCTATAAGCTGTGGTAAGGGTACCTTGTTATTGGCTATAAGCTGTGGTAAGGGTGGTATGACTCCCTTGTTACTGGCTATAAGCTGTGGTAAGGGTGGTATGACTGCCTTGTTACTGGCTATAAGCTGTGGTAAGGGTGCCTTGTTACTGGCTATAAGCTGTGGTATGACTCCCTTGTTACTGGCTATAAGCTGTGGTAAGGGTGGTATGACTGCCTTGTTACTGGCTATAAGCTGTGGTTATTGTGGTATGACTGCCTTGTTACTGGCTATAAGCTGTGGTAAGGGTGGTATGACTGCCTTGTTACTGGCTATAAGCTGTGGTATGACTGCCTTGTTACTGGCTATAAGCTGTGGTAAGGGTGGTATGACTGCCTTGTTATTGGCTATAAGCTGTGGTAAGGGTGCCTTGTTACTGGCTATAAGCTGTGGTAAGGGTGGTATGACTGGATTGTTACTGGCTATAAGCTGTGGTAAGGGTGGTATGACTGCCTTGTTACTGGCTATAAGCTGTGGTAAGGGTGGTAGGACTGCCTTGTTACTGGCTATAAGCTGTGGTATGACTGCCTTGTTACTGGCTATAAGCTGTGGTAAGGGTGGTATGACTGCCTTGTTATTGGCTATAAGCTGTGGTAAGGGTGCCTTGTTACTGGCTATAAGCTGTGGTAAGGGTGGTATGACTGGATTGTTACTGGCTATAAGCTGTGGTAAGGGTGGTATGACTGCCTTGTTACTGGCTATATGCTGTGGTAAGGGTGGTATGACTGCCTTCTTACTGGCTATAAGCTGTGGTAAGGGTGGTATGACTGCCTTGTTACTGGCTATAAGCTGTGGTAAGGGTGCCTTGTTACTGGCTATAAGCTGTGGTAAGGGTGGTATGACTGCCTTGTTACTGGCTATAAGCTGTGGTAAGGGTGCCTTGTTACTGGCTATAAGCTGTGGTAAGGGTGGTATGACTGCCTTGTTACTGGCTATAAGCTGTGGTAAGGGTGGTATGACTGCTTTGTTACTGACTATAAGCTGTGGTAAGGGTGCCTTGTTACTGGCTATAAGCTGTGGTAAGGGTGGTATGACTGCCTTGTTACTGGCTATAAGCTGTGGTAAGGGTGCCTTGTTACTGGCTATAAGCTGTGGTAAGGGTGGTATGACTGCCTTGTTACTGGCTATAAGCTGTGGTAAGGGTGGTATGACTGCCTTCTTACTGGCTATAAGCTGTGGTAAGGGTGGTATGACTGCCTTGTTACTGGCTATAAGCTGTGGTAAGGGTGCCTTGTTACTGGCTATAAGCTGTGGTAAGGGTGGTAGGACTGCCTTGTTACTGGCTATAAGCTGTGGTAAGGGTACCTTGTTACTGGCTATAAGCTGTGGTAAGGGTGGTATGACTGCCTTGTTACTGGCTATAAGCTGTGGTAAGGGTGGTATGACTGCTTTGTTACTGACTATAAGCTGTGGTAAGGGTGCCTTGTTACTGGCTATAAGCTGTGGTAAGGGTGGTATGACTGCCTTGTTACTGGCTATAAGCTGTGGTAAGGGTGCCTTGTTACTGGCTATAAGCTGTGGTAAGGGTGGTATGACTGGCTTGTTACTGGCTATAAGCTGTGGTAAGGGTGGTATGACTGCCTTGTTACTGGCTATAAGCTGTGGTAAGGGTGGTATGACTGGCTTGTTACTGGCTATAAGCTGTGGTAAGGGTGGTATGACTGCCTTGTTACTGGCTATAAGCTGTGGTAAGGGTACCTTGTTACTGGCTATAAGCTGTGGTAAGGGTGGTATGACTGGCTTGTTACTGACTATAAGCTGTGGTAAGGGTGCCTTGTTACTGGCTATATGCAGTGGTATGACTGCCTTGTTACTGGCTATAAGCTGTGGTAAGGATGGTATGACTGCCTTGTTACTGGCTATAAGCTGTGGTAAGGGTGGTATGACTGCCTTGTTATTGGCTATAAGCTGTGGTAAGGGTGCCTTGTTACTGGCTATACGCTGTGGTAAGGGTGGTATGACTGCCTTGTTACTGGCTATAAGCTGTGGTAAGGATGGTATGACTGCCTTGTTACTGGCTATAAGCTGTGGTAAGGGTGGTATGACTGCCTTGTTATTGGCTATAAGCTGTGGTAAGGGTGCCTTGTTACTGGCTATACGCTGTGGTAAGGGTGGTATGACTGCCTTGTTACTGGCTATAAGCTGTGGTAAGGATGGTATGACTGCCTTGTTACTGGCTATAAGCTGTGGTAAGGGTGGTATGACTGCCTTGTTATTGGCTATAAGCTGTGGTATGACTGCCTTGTTATTGGCTATAAGCTGTGTTAAGGGTGGTATGACTGCCTTGTTATTGGCTATAAGCTGCGGTAAGGTTGGTATGACTGCCTTGTTATTGGCTATAAGCTGTGGTAAGGGTGCCTTGTTACTGGCTATAAGCTGTGGTAAGGGTGGTATGACTGCCTTGTTACTGGCTATGAGCTGTGGTAAGGGTGTCTTGTTATTGGCTATGAGCTGTGGTAAGGGTGCCTTGTTACTGGCTATAAGCTGTGGTAAGGGTGCCTTGTTACTGGCTATAAGCTGTGGTAAGGGTGCATTGGGCAGGCTATAAGCTGTGGTAAGGGTGCATTGGGCAGGCTATAAGCTGTGGTAAGGGTGCATTGGGCAGGCTATAAGCTGTGGTAAGGGTGCATTGGGCAGGCTATAAGCTGTGGTAAGGGTGCATTGGGCAGGCTATAAGCTGTGGTAAGGGTGCATTGGGTTCATCTGCATAAACAACTCTTATACCGTTCGACACACCAACAGTTTATTCTGTTTCCTAATATAATAAGGCCGTTTACAGCTAGTGAGAATCTATCACGACCCCCCCCCCCCTCATCCCAGACCCTGTAACAACACTAGCTAGAACCCCCCCTCCCCCCACACACACATCCCAGATCCTTTAACAACACTAGCTAGAACCCGCAAATCCCAGACCCTGTAACAACACGAACTAGAACCCTCCTCCCCCCACATCCCAGACCCTGTAACAACACTAGCTAGAATCCCCCACATCCCAGACCCTGTAACAACACGAACTAGAACCCCCCACATCCCAGACCCTGTAACAACACTAGCTAGAATCCCCTACATCCAGACCCTGTAACAACACTAGCTAGAACCCCCCACATCCCAGACCCTGTAACAACACTAGCTAGAACCCCCCACATCCCAGACCCTGTAACAACACTAGCTAGAACCCCCCACATCCCAGACCCTGTATCAACACTAGCTAGAACCCCCCACATCCCAGACCCTGTAACAACACTAGCTAGAACCCGCAAATCCCAGACCCTGTAACAACACGAACTAGAACCCTCCTCCCCCCACATCCCAGACCCTGTAACAACACTAGCTAGAATCCCCCACATCCCAGACCCTGTAACAACACTAGCTAGAACCCCCCACATCCCAGATCCTGTAAAAACACTAGCTAGAACCCGCAAATCCCAGACCCTGTAACAACACTAGCTAGAACCCCCCACATCCCAGACCCTGTAACAACACTAGCTAGAACCCCCCACATCCCAGACCCTGTAACAACACTAGCTAGAACCCCCCACATCCCAGATCCTGTAAAAACACTAGCTAGAACCCGCAAATCCCAGACCCTGTAACAACACGAGCTAGAACCCCCCACATCCCAGACCCTCTAACAACACTAGCTAGAACCCCCCACATCCCAGACCCTGTAACAACACTAGCTAGAACCCCCCACATCCCAGACCCTGTATCAACACTAGCTAGAACCCCCCACATCCCAGACCCTGTATCAACACTAGGTAGAATCCCCCACATCCCAGACCCTGTATCAACACTAGCTAGAACCCCCCACATCCCAGACCCTGTAACAACACTAGCTAGAATCCCCCACATCCCAGACCCTGTAACAACACTAGCTAGAACCCCCCACATCCCAGACCTTGTATCAACACTAGCTAGAATCCCCCACATCCCAGACCCTGTAACAACACTAGCTAGAACCCCCCACATCCCAGACCCTGTAACAACACTAGCTAGAATCCCCCACATCCCAGACCCTGTAACAACACTAGCTAGAACCCCCCACATCCCAGACCCTGTAACAACACTAGCTAGAACCCCCCTACATACCAGACCCTGTAACAACACTAGCTAGAACCCCCCACATACCAGACCCTGTAACAACACTAGCTAGAACCCCTCACATCCCAGACCCTGTAACAACACTAGCTAGGACCCCCACATCCCAGACCCTGTATCAACACTAGCTAGAATCCCCTACATCCAGACCCTGTAACAACACTAGCTAGAACCCCCCACATCCCAGACCCTGTAACAACACTAGCTAGAACCCCCCACATCCCAGACCCTGTAACAACACTAGCTAGAACCCCCCTACATACCAGACCCTGTAACAACACTAGCTAGAACCCCCCACATACCAGACCCTGTAACAACACTAGCTAGAACCCCCCACATCCCAGACCCTGTAACAACACTAGCTAGAACCCCCCACATCCCAGACCCTGTATCAACACTAGCTAGAACCCCCCCACATCCCAGACCCTGTAACAACACTAGCTAGAACCCCCCACATCCCAGACCCTGTATCAACACTAGCTAGAACCCCCCCACATCCCAGACCCTGTAACAACACTAGCAGCACCCCCCCATAATAAACCTTCTCCATCTCAGTCAGCAGTAAATGGACTTTAAGCTAAGTCGTCCCAATGTTTAATGTACTTGGTGAAATGAGCTTACATGCCTGTGATATTTACTTAAGCAATTGATTTTCTCATTCTGATAATGATGGTCATCTCAGCAGATGGTGGTGGTGGGTGGGGAGGTCTATGAGGGGGAGAGCAAGTTTGGGAGGGGGTACAGAGGGGGGGAGAGGATGTTTGGGGGGGGTGTGGAGGGGGGAGAGGAAGTTTGGGAGGGGGTACGGAAGGGGCTCTTTGAAGGGGCAGAGGACATTTGAGAGGGGGGTACGGAGGAGGTAATCCCCTTTGGCCTGTGGCTTGACACCTGCTATCCCCCCACACCTCATCCCCATCCCTACCCGACTCCAAACCCTAAACGACTCCCTACCCTACACTACTCCCTACCCTAAACGACTCCCTACCCTAAACGACTCCCTGCCCTAAACGACCCCCTACCCTACACTACTCACTACCCTAAACTACTCCCTGCCCTAAACGACTCCCTACCCTACACTACTCCCTACCCTAAACGACTCCCTACCCTAAACAACTCCCTACCCTACACGACTCCCTACCCTAAACGACTCCCTGCCCTAAACGACCCCCTACCCTAAACAACTCCCTACCCTACACTACTCCCTACCCTAAACGACTCCCTACCCTACACTACTCCCTACCATATCCCTCCCTGTATCCCCCATCCCTCTCTTCTGGTTCCCTAACTAACCAACTCCAACCCTCCGGATCTCCTAAACGTGCCCCCCTTCAGCTTTTGTCTTCAGCCGTGTGTCGTGTGGTCGAGGCATGACTGATTCTTTAATCCACAAGTGGCCGTGTCAGCAATCAGGAGATGAGTGGCCTGGGTGTGGGGGTGGGGGAGGTGAGCAGGGAGGTGGGGGTCAGGGAGGGTGGAGGGTGTGGGGGTGAGGGAGGTGATTAGTGACGTGGGGGTCAGGGAGGGTGGAGTGGGGGTGAGGGAGGTGAGTAGTGAGGTGGGGGTCAGGGAGGGTGGGGGGTGGGTGGGTGGGGGCTGAGGGAGGTGTTTAGGGAGGTGGGGGTCAGGGAGGGTGGGGGGTGGGGAGGTGAAACATTAACAATACCCATTGATAATGCTCATTCATTTCCTTTCCCTCAGAGAACTGCAACATATCCCAAAACACAATTACCAGTTAGATCAGATCTATAATAATGTACATATGTCACGAGCAACTTAGTTAACATTTCTCAGATTACCATGTACAGTTATGAACAATAACACAAAAATAAAGGTAATTTCCTCCTGATCTCCCGGCATTAACACTAATCTGCTTGTGTACTCCATATTTCCAGAAGGAACGAGCCTAATCTAGATTGTAATCTAATCCTGGGTGTATGGTGGGTGGTGGATAAAGAAGGGCTTTGATTCGCAGCCCCGAGACCAGGTTATAGGGAGGTGAACGGGGTGGAAACGCAATCAAATGACCAAACACTAGTACTCATTTTTATTGATCATTACTATTATTTTCAATTAAGTGTAATGGTTTTCTTCCGCTGAAGGAGAGGAGGACCAAAATGCATTGTGGTTAGTGAATCTTTAATATAGACGATAAACAAGAACAATACAAAACAACAAATGTGGAAAACCGAAACAGTCCTATCTGGTGCAATGACAGCAGACAATCACCCACAAAATACCCAAAGAACATGGCTGCCTAAATATGGTTCCCAATCAGAGACAACGACAGACAGCTAGCTGCCTCTAATTGAGAACCAATCTAGGCAACCATAGACACACAAAACTACCTAGAAAGGAGACCGCCCCATAAACATACAAAAAACCCTAGACCCCGTAAACACTTAAATCCCCCATGTCACACCCTGACCTAACCAAAATAATAAAGATAACTAAGGCCAGGGCGTGACAGTAAGAAGTGTTCATTTTTATAATTACATTTTTTACTAGGCAAGTCAGTTAAGAACAAATTCCTATTTTCAATGACGGCCTAGGAACAGTGGGTTAACTGCCTTGTTCAGGGGCAGAATGACAGATTTGTACCTTGTCAGCTCGGGGACTCGATCTTGCAACCTTCTGGTAATTAGTCCAACTTTGCTAGTCCAACGCTCTAACCACTAGGCTACCTGCTGGTTACTAGTCCAACACTATAACCACTAGGCTACCTGCTGGTTACTAGTCCAACACTCTAACCACTAGGCTACCTGCTGGTTACTAGTCCAACGCTCTAACCACTAGGCTACCTGCTGGTTACTAGTCCAACACTCTAACCACTAGGCTACCTGCTGGTTACTAGTCCAACACTCTAACCACTAGGCTACCTGCTGGTTACTAGTCCAACACTCTAACCACTAGGCTACCTGCTGGTTACTAGTCCAACTCTCTAACCACTAGGCTACCTGCTGGTTACTAGTCCAACTCTCTAACCACTAGGCTACCTGCTGGTTACTAGTCCAACACTCTAACCACTAGGCTACCTGCTGGTTACTAGTCTAACACTCTAACCACTAGGCTACCTGCTGGTTACTAGTCCAACGCTCTAACCACTAGGCTACCTGCTGGTTACTAGTCCAACACTCTAACCACTAGGCTACCTGCTGGTTACTAGTCTAACACTCTAACCACTAGGCTACCTGCTGGTTACTAGTCCAACGCTCTAACCACTAGGCTACCTGCTGGTTACTAGTCCAATGCTCTAACCACTAGGCTACCTGCTGGTTACTAGTCCAAACACAGGGAAATGTGTCTGGCTAAAACCCAGGCAAATGTGTCTGGCTAAAACCCAGAGAAATTTGTCTGGCTAAAACACAGGCAAATGTGTCTGGCTAAAACCCAGGCAAATGTGTCTGGCTAAAACCCAGAGAAATTTGTCTGGCTAAAACACAGGCAAATGTGTCTGGCTAAAACCCAGAGAAATGTGTCTGGCTAAAACACTGGCAAATATGTCTGGCTAAAACACAGAGAAATTACAACTTTGTCTACCTGACATGATGACTCCTTGCTGTCCCCAGTCCACCTGTCCGTGCTGCTGCTCCAGTTTCAACTGTTCTGCCTTACTATTATTCAACCATGCTGGTCATTTATGAACATTTGAACATCTTGGCCATGTTCTGTTATATTCTCCACCCGGCACAGCCAGAAGAGAACTGGCCACCCCACATAGCCTGGTTCCTCTCTAGGTTTCTTCCTAGGTTTTGGCCTTTCTAGGGAGTTTTTCCTAGCCACCGTGCTTCTACATCTGCATTGCTAGCTGTTTGGGGTTTTAGGCTGGGTTTCTGTACAGCACTTTGAGATATCAGCTGATGTACAAAGGGCTATATAAATAAATTTGATTTGATTTGATTTGACTTACGAACCATACAAATCCCTGGTCATACTTCAGTCATACTTCACAGATATACAGTATCGTCGTAAAATGGGGAAAGAGGTGATACAGCCCCACTCAATTGTTTTGTATCTATCTAAAGAACCCCTAAGTCAACTCTTATGATCCTGTGTTGTTCTAAAGAACCCCTAAGTCAACTCTTCTTCTCCTGTGTTGTTCTAAAGAACCCCTAAGTCTTCTCTTGTTCTCCTGTGTTGTTCTAAAGAACCCCTAAGTCATCTCTTGTTCTCCTGTGTTGTTCTAAAGAACCCCTAAGTCTTCTCTTGTTCTCCTGTGTTGTTCTAAAGAACCCCTAAGTCATCTCTTGTTCTCCTGTGTTGTTCTAAAGAACCCCTAAGTCAACTCTTCTTCTCCTGTGTTGTTCTAAAGAACCCCTAAGTCAACTCTTCTTCTCCTGTGTTGTTCTAAAGAACCCCTAAGTCATCTCTTGTTATCCTGTGTTGCTCCTGTCTCTCCTGTCCTGACCTGCCCAGCATGCACTGCACCATACTGACTGCTCCTATCTCTCCTGTCCTGACGTACCCAGCATGCACTGCACCATACTGACTGCTCCTCTCTCTCCTGTCCTGACCTGCCCAGCTAGCACCATACTGACTGCTCCTCTCTCTCCTGTCCTGACGTACCCAGCATGCACTGCACCATACTGACTGCTCCTCTCTCTCCTGTCCTGACCTGCCCAGCTAGCACCATACTGACTGCTCCTCTCTCTCCTGTCCTGACGTACCCAGCATGCACTGCACCATACTGACTGCTCCTATCTCTCCTGTCCTGACGTACCCAGCATGCACTGCACCATACTGACTGCTCCTATCTCTTCTGTCCTGACGTACCCAGCATGCACTGCACCATACTGACTGCTCCTATCTCTTCTGTCCTGACGTACCCAGCATGCACTGCACCATACTGACTGCTCCTATCTCTCCTGTCCTGACGTACCCAGCATGCACTGCACCATACTGACTGCTCCTCTCTCTCCTGTCCTGACCTGCCCAGCTAGCACTGCACCATACTGACTGCTCCTATCTCTTCTGTCCTGACTTACCCAGCATGCACTGCACCATACTGACTGCTCCTATCTCTCCTGTCCTGACGTACCCAGAATGCACTGCACCGTACTGACTGCTCCTATCTCTCCTGTCCTGACCTAGATCTCTGATGGTAAACAGCTGCTTCTCAAAGCCACGTGGTGCTGTCCTCAGCAGAACGGACGGCCCAGGGAGGAGGGTGGGAGGACACTGTGGCGCCCGGCCTCAGCCAGCAGGGTTAGGACTGTGTCCCAAATGACACCCTATTCCCTACATAGTACCCTATCAGAGAGGGGAGAGTCTCTAAGGGCCCTGGTCAAAGGGAGTGCACTATATGCGGAACGGGAAGCCGTTTGGGATGCATCCCTAGGTCAGCCGCTCAGCGCTTGGCTGGAGGAGAGGAGATCAGTGTCAGATTGGAGCTTCGCTGAGCCCTTTGACGGAGCTCACATCGCCTGGCTAGTTTAGGAGATCCCCCCCCCCCCCCCACCCAGACACTTAACACAGCCAACTGCCGTGCTGCTAGTACAGACGTGTGAGAAGAGTGCACGATTATGGCACACGCACCTCTTATGTATCAGAGGCAACTTTCACGCAGCAGCCCCTGAATGGTCAGCCACCTGCCTGCTTTCAGCAGCCCCTGAATTGTCAGCCACCTGCCTGCTTTCAGCAGCCCCTGAATGGTCAGCCACCTGCCTGCTTTCAGCAGCCCCTGAATGGTCAGCCACCTGCCTGCTTTCAGCAGCCCCTGAATGGTCAGCCACCTGCCTGCTTTCAGCAGCCCCTGAATGGTCAGCCACCTGCCTGCTTTCAGCAGCCCCTGAATGGTCAGCCACCTGCCTGCTTTCAGCAGCCCTTGAATGGTCAGCCACCTGCCTGCTTTCAGCAGCCCTTGAATGGTCAGCCACCTGTCTGCTTTTAGCAGCCCCTGAATGGTCAGCCACCTGCCTGCTTTCAGCAGCCCCTGAATGGTCAGCCACCTGCCTGCTTTCAGCAGCCCTACATAGTGCATCACTTTTTACCAGTACCCATAGGTAATAAGCTACTGGTCAGAAGTAGTGCACTATATAGGGAATATTTATTTTCATCTGACTTTTATTTAACTTGTCAAGTCAGTTAAGAACAAATTCTTATTTTTACAATGACAGCCTACCACGGCCAAACCCTCCCCTAACCCGGACAACGCCGGGACAATTGTACGCCGCCCTATGGGACTGCCCGATCACGGTTGGTTGTGATACAGCCCGGGATCGAACCAGGGTCTGTAGTGACGCCTCCAGCACTACGATGCAGTGCCTTAGACCGCTGCGCCACTCGAGAGCCCAAAGGGTGCCAATTATTTCCCAAATGCCAATTATTTCCCAAATTTCCCATATACCCTGGCTGTGGTCAAAACCAGGACAGGAGCAGTCAGTATGGTGCAGTGCTAGCTGGGCAGGTCAGGACAGGAGAGATAGGAGCAGTCAGTATGGTGCAGTGCATGCTGGGCAGGTCAGGACAGGAGAGATAGGAGCAGTCAGTATGGTGCAGTGCATGCTGGGTATGTCAGGACAGGAGAGATAGGAGCAGTCAGTATGGTGCAGTGCATGCTGGGTATGTCAGGACAGGAGAGATAGGAGCAGTCAGTATGGTGCAGTGCATGCTGGGTATGTCAGGACAGGAGAGATAGGAGCAGTCAGTATGGTGCAGTGCATGCTGGGTATGTCAGGACAGGAGAGATAGGAGCAGTCAGTATGGTGCAGTGCATGCTGGGTATGTCAGGACAGGAGAGATGGAGCCTGACTCCTGGTCAAATGTAGTGTACAATAGGGATTAGGGTGCCATTTGAGACAGAGGCCCATAACGAAAATGATCTGTAATATACAGTAACTAAAACTAAGTCAACAAATACTAGTGGCCGTAGGAATGTAAAATACCCGTCTGTGTTTGTCAAGTGTGCCCCTCATTTAGCACAGTGCTGGCTGGACAGGACAGACAGGCAGGGTGTCAGTGCAGGTTAAGGCTGAGATGAGATACTACTACACTACTGGTTGTAGTGTGACCTGACTTTAGAAGCCAGGGCACTTAGTTGCCTCTCTTGCTATTTGTGACACGCATGCAGTCAGGCATTCGGGAAAGTATTCAGACCCCTTCACTTCTCCCACATTTTGTTACCTTATTCTAAAATGGATTCAATTGTTTTTCCCCCCTCATCAATCTACACACAATAACCTATAATGACATCACAATACCCCATAATGACATCACAATACCCTATAATGACATCACAATACCCCATAATGACATCACAATACCCTATAATGACATCACAATACCCTATAATGAAAAAACAAAAACATGTTTTTGCAAATTTAACAAATGCACTGAAATGCACTCAAAACTGAAATATCACATTTACATAAGTATTCAAACCCTTTACTCAGTACTTTGTTAAAGCACCATTGGCAGCGAATACAGCCTTGAGTTTTCTTGGGTATGACGCTACAAGCTTGGCACACCTGTACTTGGAGAGTTTCTCCCATTCTTCTCTGCAGATCCTCTCAAGCTCAGGTCAGGTTGGATGGGGAACGTCGCTGCACAGCTATTTTCAGGTCTCTCCAGCGATGTTTGATCAGGTTCAAGTCTGGGCTCTGGCAGGGCCACTCAAAAACATTCAGAGACGTGTCCCAATGCCACTCCTGCGTTGTCTTGGCTGTGTGCTTGGGGTCGTTGTCCTGTTGGAAGGTGAACCTTCGCCCTAGTCTGAGGTCCTGAGTGCTCTGGAGCAGGTTTTCATCAAGGATCTCTCTGTACTTTGCCACGTTCATCTTTCCCTCAATCCTGACTAGTCTCCCAGTCAATGCCGCTGAAAAACATCCCCACAGCATGATGCTGCCACCACCATGCTTCACTGTAGGGATGGTGCCAGGTTTCCTCCAGATGTGATGCTTGGCATTCAGGCCAAATAATTTAATAATGGTTTCATCAAACCATGTTTCTCATGGTCTGAGTCCTTTAGGTGCCTTTTGGCTCCAAACTCCAAGCCATTTGACACTCTACCATGAAAGCCTGATTGGTGGAGTGCTGCAGAGATGGTTGTCCTTCTGGAAGGTTCTCCCATCTCCACAGAGGAACTCTGGTGCTCTGTCAGAGTGACCATCGGGTTCTTGGTCACCTTCCTGACCAAGGACCTTCTCCTCCGATTGCTCAGTTTGACCGGGCGGCCAGGTCTAGGAAGAGTCTTGGTGGTTCCAAACTTCTTCCATTTAAGAATGATGGAGGTCACTGTGTTCTTAGGGACCTTCAATGCTGCATAAATGTTTTGGTTCCCTTTCCCAGATCTGTGCCTCAACACAATCCTGTCTCGGAGCTCTACAGACAATTCCTTCATCCTCATGGCTTGGTTTTTGCTCTGACATGCACTGTCAACTGTGGGACCTTATATAGACAGGTGTGTGCCTTTCCAAATCATATCCAATCAATTGAATTTACCACAGGTGGACTCCAAGTTGTAGAAACATCTCAAGGATGATCAATGGAAACAGGATGCAGCTGAGCTTAATTTCGAGTCTCATAGCAAAGGGTCTGAATACTTATGTAAATAAGGTATCTGATTTATTTTATTTTATACATTTGCAAAAATGTCTAAAAACCTGTTTTTCGCTTTGTCATTATGGGATATTGTGTGTAGATTGATGAGGGAATTTAAAAAATATATATATTTTAGAATAAGGCTATAATGTAACATAATGTGGAAAAAGTTAAAGGATCTGAATGCTTTCTGAATGCGCTGTGCATTTTCCATGCTACTGTAGATCTGTGTGGGTTGGGAGTTATTGACTGGGAGCAGAGGTTAGTTGTTGAATGTGTACTTGCATTTTCAGAATGTAAACTTCTTCTAGGAATTCTTACTTTGGTTGATTTGGACTAGAAATTGAAATGCATTGATACAGTATATTAGGGCGGCAGGTAGCCTAGTGGTTAGAGTGTTGGACTAGTAACCAGCAGGTAGCCTAGTGGTTAGAGTGTTGGACTAGTAACCAGCAGGTAGCCTAGTGGTTAGAGATTGGACTAGTAACCAGCAGGTAGCCTAGTGGTTAGAGGTTGGACTAGTAACCAGCAGGTAGTCTAGTGGTTAGAGTGTTGGACTAGTAACCAGCAGGTAGCCTAGTGGTTAGAGGTTGGACTAGTAACCAGCAGGTAGCCTAGTGGTTAGAGCGTTGGACTAGTAACCAGCAGGTAGCCTAGTGGTTAGAGCATTGGGCCAGTAACCAGCAGGTAGCCTAGTGGTTAGAGTGTTGGACTAGTAACCGTAAAGGTTGCTAGATCAAATCCCTGAGCTGACAAGGTAAAAATCTGTCATTCTGCCCCTGAACAAGGCACTTAACCCACTGTTCCTAAGCCCTCATTGTAAATAAGAATTTGTTGTTAACTGACTTGCCTGGTTAAATAAAGGTTAAATATATAAATAAATGACATTGATTGAAGGACAAGACAATCAACAAGGCCACATTTTCCTCACACAATCATTATCGTGTACATGAGTCCAGATCCTGCAGTAAGCTGAGTGAAGAGGTGACATGAGCTTTGTCTGGGGTGGAGGAGGTGGGGTGTTGGTGGGGCGGCCCGAGCTTTTCCACCTGACGCACAGGTAAGAGGCTCAAGATCGATCGTACAGAAGGCATTATCACCTGGTTAACATAACACTCCATCAACACACAAACACACACACACAAACATTGATGTCTGGACCGCTACACTGCCACAGTCAGCACTCATACTAAGTACTTTTTTAGACTTATATATTAAATACGTGTTCAGTTATGAATAATTTGATATACAGTAGTAATGAATTGATACAGGAATATCAGAAACATGAATATATTTTTTAAAAATTAAAAAATAAAAAGATAGAAAAAGGTAAATATGTAAATCATTAAGGAAATAAAATGATAATAAATCAATATGATTGTACTGTAACAGAGCAGGCTTGGTGTGATTCAGGGCATGTCCTGTATGTCAAATATAAACATTCATTAATATTGTTACATCACAATCGAACGGCTCTAATCATTCGTTGAATTCTAATATTAGGCTCCTCCCCACTCCCATTCCTAATCTCTTTGTCTTGCCATAATCTCTGCCCTGCTCATCTAAGCAAGTCTGCACAACTCGTGTTGCTATCATCTGTCCTGCTGTAACCAGGTGTGTTGTTACGTAAAGCGATCCAACGGCCTGTTCTACCTGTCTAACTAACAGCAGGTGGTCATACTGTGAACAACAGGTACAGTGGACAGATAGGATCATTTTCTATATAGAGACTGGAGATTGTCTTTGGGTCAAGGATTTGGCTGTAAATCCCATGGTCACATTCGTAGGTGTAAATGTTATGACGATTTGAATGTACTGTATTGTACATAAACCAAATGTTTCCAAGTATCGCTGAGATATCACATTTGCTTTCTATCGACCCGATCTTTAACAATTCCCCACTTTCTTATTCTTGGCAACTTTAATAATGGAAAAAAAACATTTAAAACAAATCTGATATTTAAGTTAAAATTAATTAATATTAGAAAGTGTTTAAAAACCATTCTGTCCTACCCTACAGAACATCCCTAAAAATGTATATCACTCCAAACACCTGGCTGTTCTACCAAATGATATAACATTTGGAATGTAACATAATGTGGAAAAAGTAGTGTACACTCCAGTTAACATGGTCATGTTGTTAAAGCAGACTAGTGTACACTCCAGTTAACATGGTCATGTTGTTAAAGCAGACTAGTGTACACTCCAGTTAACATGGTCGTGTTGTTAAAGCAGACTAGTGTACACTCCAGTTAACATGGTCATGTTGTTAATGCAGACTAGTGTACACTCCAGTTAACATGGTCATGTTGTTAAAGCAGACTAGTGTACACTCCAGTTAACATGGTCATGTTGTTAAAGCAGACTAGTGTACACTCCAGAATCAGGTATTCTAGTTGTAACTGTTGCAGATCCAGACACAAGCTGATTCTCAGTGAGCATGTCCGGTGAGGAACACATGTTTTGGAACATCTTTTTTGAACACGTTAGGATACTGTCTTAAATCCTTACAGGGATCATTATCTTCTATCTGCTTTAATCAAACACATGTGTTTTTACATCTTCTTTTGTTCACTTACAGCTGCACGCACCACATCAAATCAAATCAAAGGGCCGGGAGGGTGGGGGGGGGGGGGGGGGGGGGGGGGGGGGGGGGGGGGGGGGGGGGGGGGGGGGGGGGGGGGGGGGGGGAGGGGAGGGCGGGAGGGGGGGTGGGGGGGGGGGGGGGTATATCTGTTTTTCTATTTTAATACAGTTGCAAAAACGTCTAAAAAACCTGTTTTCACTCTGTTAGCGGGTCAGGAGCCACTATTTAGTTTGCAGACCCTCTCAACACCCTCAGATCTACCTGGGTTCACTAAGGTCATTATGGCCTCAAAGAAAAGAGATACACACATGCAACACACTAAAAAGAGGGGCTGTGAGCACATAGAGCGCCCTTTTTAGTACAGGTCTGGTTAAAAGCAGGGGCATTAACGACATAACAGCAGGCTACATCCTCCAACGACAGACGATTTATTTATTTTTATTTAATCCATTTTAGAATAGGGCTGTGATGATTCAAAACATGGAAATAGTCAAAGGGTCTGAATACCATATCCTGTGAAACATACACAACAGTCAAAGGGTCTGAATACCATGTCCCGTGAAACATACACAACAGTCAAAGGGTCTGAATACCATGTCCTGTTTAACCTACACAACAGTCAAAGGGTCTGAATACCATGTCCTGTTTAACCTACACAACAGTCAAAGGGTCTGAATACCATATCCTGTTTAACCTACACAACAGTCAAAGGGTCTGAATACCATATCCTGTTTAACCTACACAACAGTCAAAGGGTCTGAATACCATATCCTGTTTAACCTACACAATAGTCAAAGGGTCTGAATACCATGTCCTGTGAAACATACACAATAGTCAAAGGGTCTGAATACCATTGTCCTGCGAAACATACACAACAGTCAAAGGGTCTGAATACCATGTCCTGTTTAACCTACACAACAGTCAAAGGGTCTGAATACCATATCCTGTTTAACCTACACAATAGTCAAAGGGTCTGAATACCATGTCCTGCGAAACATACACAATAGTCAAAGGGTCTGAATACCATGTCCTGTTTAACCTACACAACAGTCAAAGGGTCTGAATACCATATCCTGTTTAACCTACACAATAGTCAAAGGGTCTGAATACCATGTCCTGCGAAACATACACAACAGTCAAAGGGTCTGAATACCATGTCCTTTTTAACCTACACAACAGTCAAAGGGTCTGAATACCATATCCTGTTTAACCTACACAATAGTCAAAGGGTCTGAATACCATGTCCTGCGAAACATACACAACAGTCAAAGGGTCTGAATACCATGTCCTGTTTAACCTACACAACAGTCAAAGGGTCTGAATGCCATATCCTGTTTAACCTACACATAGTCAAAGGGTCTGAATACCATGTCCTGCGAAACATACACAACAGTCAAAGGGTCTGAATACCATGTCCTGTTTAACCTACACAACAGTCAAAGGGTCTGAATACCATATCCTGTTTAACCTACACAATAGTCAAAGGGTCTGAATACCATGTCCTGCGAAACATACACAACAGTCAAAGGGTCTGAATACCATGTCCTGTTTAACCTACACAACAGTCAAAGGGTCTGAATACCATATCCTGTTTAACCTACACAATAGTCAAAGGGTCTGAATACCATTTCCTGCGAAACATACATAATAGGAATATGTATATATTTCACGTTATATTTCTTATATATGTATATAGTGTATATCTGTTTTTTGTAGAAAGCTATTAGCTGTGTCCACCCCACTTTAATTATCTCACCACCGCGACCTGGTAGATTAAAGTCAGGACATGAGGCATGAGGCAGAGCTGTGCTATCGACCAAAGCATTTCCTCTAAAGATAATGAGAAGACTAAAATATGCATCTTTCACCCCTGATCCTCCATGCCAACTCACACGACCATGTTAACTGGAGTGTACACTAGTCTGCTTTAACAACGTGACCATGTTAACTGGAGTGTACACTAGTCTGCTTTAACAACACGACCATGTTAACTGGAGTGTACACTAGTCTGCTTCAACAACACGACCATGTTAACTGGAGTGTACACTAGTCTGCTTTAACAACACCACCATGTTAACTGGAGTGTACACTAGTCTGCTTTAACAACACAACCATGTTAACTGGAGTGTACACTAGTCTGCTTTAACAACGTGACCATGTTAACTGGAGTGTACACTAGTCTGCTTTAACAACATGACCATGTTAACTGGAGTGTACACTAGTCTGCTTTAACAACACGACCATGTTAACTGGAGTGTACACTAGTCTGCTTTAACAACATGACCATGTTAACTGGAGTGTACACTAGTCTGCTTTAACAACACGACCATGTTAACTGGAGTGTACACTAGTCTGCTTTAACAACATGACCATGTTAACTGGAGTGTACACTAGTCTGCTTTAACAACACGACCATGTTAACTGGAGTGTACACTAGTCTGCTTTAAACAACGTGACCATGTTAACTGGAGTGTACACTAGTCTGCTTTAACAACACGACCATGTTAACTGGAGTGTACACTAGTCTGCTTTAACAACATGACCATGTTAACTGGAGTGTACACTAGTCTGCTTTAACAACATGACCATGTTAACTGGAGTGTACACTAGTCTGCTTTAACAACATGACCATGTTAACTGGAGTGTACACTAGTCTGCTTTAATAACAGGACCATGTTAACTGGAGTGTACACTAGTCTGCTTTAACAACATGACCATGTTAACTGGAGTGTACACTAGTCTGCTTTAACAACATGACCATGTTAACTGGAGTGTACACTAGTCTGCTTTAACAACATGACCATGTTAACTGGAGTGTACACTAGTCTGCTTTAACAACACGACCATGTTAAATGGAGTGTACACTAGTCTGCTTTAACATTTCAATCATTTAGCAGACACTCTGATCCAGAGCCATTAGGGTTAAGTGCCTTGCTCATGGGCACATCAATATGTATTTTACCTAGTCGGCTCAAACCAGCAACCTTTCGGTTACTGTCCCAACGCTCTAGGCTCCCTTCCGCCCACTTCTCCACTAAATGACGTTAGGAGTCGACCCTGATCCTGACACGTCACCTACTGTGACCTTTCTGTCTGGTTGTGGTGGAGTCATGACCATGTTAACTGTTAACCCGGAGTTAACCCTGTGAATTTGAGTTCAGAGATGAACTTCATCGTTTGTGGTGATCTTAAAATGGCAGATGCCTTCTTTTATCTGTAAGAGACAAGATGGCTTCTTTATCCTTGTTTACTATGTGTGTAAATGACAAGATGGTTTCTTTATCCTTGTTTACTATGTGTGTAAATGACAAGATGGCTTCTTTATCCTTGTTTACTATGTGTGTAAATGACAAGATGGCTTCTTTATCCTTGTTTACTATGTGTGTAAATGACAAGATGGCTTCTTTATCCTTGTTTACTATGTGTGTAAATGACAAGATGGCTTCTTTATCCTTGTTTACTATGTGTGTAAATGACAAGATGGCTTCTTTATCCTTGTTTACTATGTGTGTAAATGACAAGATGGTTTCTTTATCCTTGTTTACTATGTGTGTAAATGACAAGATGGTTTCTTTATCCTTGTTTACTATGTGTGTAAATGACAAGATGGCTTCTTTATCCTTGTTTACTATGTGTGTAAATGACAAGATGGCTTCTTTATCCTTGTTTACTATGTGTGTAAATGATGCTATGCATCTCGGACAAGCAGCCAAATATGTCACGGCCCAAGTCAACCACATAAAGTACACGTACATATTTTCAAAACTGTTGTGATACCCGTTTGCCGGTTTGTGTCATCTTTTTGATGAATTGAGTCGTTGAATTAGGTGTGTCAGTACTGGGCTAGAATAAAACTGTGTTACATTGGAGGTACCTACAGTAAGGACTGGAATTGACAGAGATTTACAACGAGAAGGCATGTGTGTGTCTTTACTATTTCATTGTGACTCACGACAAAAAAAAAAAAGAAGACATTTAATGAGATAAATCCAACCAATCAAAGAAAATAGCCAATCAGTGGCCTCTCTCAGAACACTAATTAGTTACCGGGTAAATCTTGCAGAGGTCATCAGTGTTACAGATAAGTATGAAGCAGAGAGCAGCAGCCACCATATGGCTAAAGATGCCCATCACCAGGATTCTGTCTTCTTTACTGCTCTTTTAATCTTTTGGGCTAATTGTTTTCTTCTCCTCCCCTCATCCCACCTCGTCCACTACTGGTCTGGTCACAGTCTATGGTACCCCTAAGTAGAAGACTAAGTTTTATAGTGGTGTAAGCTGATTAGCTGGTTTTACAATGGGGTTTTAAGCTGTTTTGTGTCTTGTCGAGGTGGAACTTGCTGACATCGACATTTAATCTGATCTCTAAGCAATTTTTTTGTGGGAAGACTTTTTGAGGGGGTAAGCTACAGTAAACTTCTGGGTTATTCCCCGTTTACATTTGGTATTTTATTAGGATCCCCATTAGCTGTTGAAAAAGCAGCAGCTACTCTTCCTGGGTTCTACACAAAACAGGAAACAGGAAACAGGATATTAATACAGGACATTAATAGAGAAGAACAGCTCGTGGACAGAACTATATCAATGAAACACTACATGTTAAAAAAGACTCACGTAGGATACATATCAATACCAATACAGTACATACACACACACTATCTGGGTCATGAAGGGGAGAGGCGTTGTGCCGTGAGGCGTTGTGCCGTGAGGCGTGAGGCGTGAGGCGTTGTGCTGTGAGGCGTTGTGCCGTGAGGCGTTGTGCTGTGAGGCGTGAGGCATTGTGCCGTGAGGCGTTGTGCCGTGAGGCGTGAGGCGTTGTGCCGTGAGGCGTTGTGCCGTGAGGCGTGAGGCGTTGTGCCGTGAGGCGTGAGGCGTTGTGCCGTGAGGCGTTGTGCCGTGAGGCGTTGTGCCGTGAGGCGTTGTGCCGTGAGGCGTGAGGCGTTGTGCCGTGAGGCGTGAGGCATTGTGCCGTGAGGCGTTGTGCCGTGAGGCGTTGTGCCGTGAGGCGTGAGGCGTTGTGCCGTGAGGCGTTGTGCCGTGAGGCGTGAGGCGTTGTGCCGTGAGGCGTGAGGCATTGTGCCGTGAGGCGTTGTGCCGTGAGGCGTTGTGCCGTGAGGCGTGAGGCGTTGTGCCGTGAGGCGTTGCTTTATCTGTTTAAAACAACAACAGGTTTGCTGTTCTGTCACGGCTTCCGCCGAAGTCGGTCCCTCTCCTTGTTCGGGCGCCGTTCGGCGGTCGATGTCACTGGTCTCCTAGCCCATCCCTGCTCCACTTTTCATTTTCCATTGTTTGTCTTGGTTTCCCACACGCCTGGTTCACATTCCCTCATCCAACTAAATTTATATTACCCTCTGTACCCCCTATGTCTGTGTGTGGAATTGTTTGTTTGTTACGTGCGGTTCGCTTCAGGCTGGTTGGCCAGTATGTGTGTTACGGCTTTCTAGTTGTGATGAAGGAGAGTCGGACCAAACTGCAGCGTGTCGATTGCGATCCATGTTTATTTAAACAAACGTAAACACGACTAACACGAACACTACAAAACAATAAACGAAAACCGAAAACAGCCTATACTTGTGCAAAACTAACAGAGAGTACACATAGGACAGATAGGACAATCACCCACGAAATACAAAGTGAAACTCAGGCTACCTAAATACAGTTCCCAATCCGAGACAACGAGAATCACCTGACTCAGATTGAGAACCGCCTCAGGCAGCCAAGCCTATACAAGACACACCCCTAATCAACCACAAATCCCAATGCCTACAAAAACCCCAATAGGACAATACAATAACCCCATGTCACACCCTGGCCTGAACAAATAATAAAGATAAACACAAAATACTTTGACCAGGGCGTGACAATGTGTTTGACCTGTGTGTTTTGTTTATTGTACCGTTTGTCTACTTTGGGCGTTATCGCTGTTGTCCTTGGGCATGAATGAAGTGCGCCTGTTATCACCCATCTCTGCTCTCCTGCACCTGACTTCCCTTCAGCCAGTTGAGCACATCGTGACATGTTCATTTGAGCAATATGAGATGAAACGGAGTTCCATGCAATAATGGCTCTATATTTCCACTGTACGCTTTCTTGAATTTGTTCTGGATTTGGGGACTGTGAAAAGACCCCTGGTGGCATGTCTGGTGGGGTAAGTGTGTGTGTCAGAGCTGTGTGTAAGTTGACTATGCAAACAATTTGGGATTTTCAACACATTAATGTTTCATATGAAAAGAAGAAGTGATGCAGTCAGTCTCTCCTCAACTCTTAGCCAAGAGAGACTGGCACCATAGTATTTATATTAGCCCTCTGATTACAATGAAGCCGGTCTGTTCTGGGCCAGCTGCAGCTTAAAAACCCCTACAGGATTGATGTGTCCCCCGCGGGCCGGTTGAGCTATCGTGTGCTAATGTGATTAGCATGAGGTTGTAAGTAACAATAACATTTCCTAGGACAGAGATTTATCTGATATGGGCAAAAAGTTTAAATTCTTGTTAATCTAACTGCACTGTCCCAATTTACAGTAGCAATTACAGTGAAATAATACCATGCTATTGTTTGAGGAGAGTGCACGGTTATGAACTTGAAAATGTATGAATAAACCAATTAGGCACATTTGGAAAGGAAAGGAAAGACCTTAAAACCTCTTCAGGATCGGACCCCCTTTTACATTTTTTTATTGCCTAAAATGACAAACCCAAATCTAACTGAAGGATATACATATTCTTGATAGCATTTGAAAGGAAACACTTTGAAGTTTGTAGAAATATGCAATTAATGTAGGAGAATATAACACATTAGATGTGGTAAAAGAAAACATACAAAGAAAACACATTCCATTTTTTTTATCATCTTTGAAATGCAGGAGAAAGGCCACAATGTATTATTCAAGGTTAGGCGCAATTTCGATGTTGGCCACTAGATGGCAGCAGTGTACGTGCAACGTTTTTAGACTGATCCAATGAACCGTTGCATTTATGTTCAAAATGTTGTATCAGTCTCCTTGCTGCTCTGTGGGATCAGAACAGGAGCAACTCTGAATCAAATCACTGATCAGATACTTGGACGACTAAACTGAAACATTTACAAAAAATCTAAAGTGTTCTTACACATTTTTTGTAGTGTGTGTGTCTGAATCATACAGTAAATATTGTTGTTTCTATCAACAAAGTGAATAATCATCAAGAACTAATCAGCAACAAAAACAGAACAACAAAGTAACAAACAACAAAATCCTTGTAGAAGACAGATGTCTTGACTGATGTCATTTATGTGCCAAGTAGCAGAAAATAGAGAAACTGCAAGCGTGGCCATATTGTAGTGAGGCGTCATGTCCAGATTAACATGATTCACTGAGACCAGTCAACTGTATAACAACAACTGATGAAATCACCAGAAAGTTGTGATGGGGCCAGGACTCAGTCTGACTGGTTAACGGGGCCAGGACTCAGTCTGACTGGTTAACGGGGCCAGGACTCAGTCTGACTGGTTAAAGGGGCCAGAACTCAGTCTGACTGGATAACGGGCCAGGACTCAGTCTGACTGGATAACGGGGCCAGGACTCAGTCTGACTGGATAACGGGGCCAGGACTCAGTCTGACTGGTGACTCCAGGTGAAAGTTGTGATGGGACCAGGACTCAGTCTGACTGGATAACGGGGCCAGGACTCAGGCTGACTGGATAACGGGGCCAGGACTCAGTCTGACTGGATAACGGGGACAGGACTCAGTCTGACTGGATAACGGGGCCAGGACTCAGTCTGACTGGATAACGGGGCTAGGACTCAGTCTGACTGGATAACTGGGACAGGACTCAGTCTGACTGGATAACGGGGACAGGACTCAGTCTGACTGGATAACTGAGATGGCTATGATACTGGGACAGTAGACCAGGTATGGTTATGATACTGGGACAGTAGGCCTATACCAGGTATGGCCATGATACTGGGACAGTATACTCAGTCTGACTGGATAATGGGGATTATACTGGGACAGTAGACCAGGTATGGTTTTGATACTGGGACAGTAGACCAGGTATGGTTATGATACTGGGACAGTAGACCAGGTATGGTTATGATACTGGACAGTAGACCGGTATGGTTATGATACGGGGACAGTAGGCCTATACCAGGTATGGCCATGATACTGGGACAGTAGACCAGGTGTGGTTATGATACTAGTAGACCAGGTATGGTTATGATACTGGGACAGTATATCAGGTGTGGTTATGATACTGGGACAGTATACCAGGTGTGGTTATGATACTAGTAGACCAGGTATGGTTATGATACTGGGACAGTAGACCAGGTATGGTTATGATACTGAGACAGTAGACCAGGTGTGGTTATGATACTGGGACAGTATACCAGGTATGGTTATCATACTGAGACAGTAGACCAGGTATGGTTATGATACTGGGACAGTAGACATATACCAGGTATGGTTATGATACTGGGACAGTAGACCAGGTGTGGTTATGATACTGGGACAGTATACCAGGTGTGGTTATGATACTGGGACAGTAGACCAGGTGTGGTTATGATACTGGGACAGTAGACCAGGTATGGTTATGATACTGGGACAGTAGACCTATACCAGGTATGGTTATGATACTGGGACAGTAGACCAGGTATGGTTATGGGACAGTAGACCTATACCAGGTATGGTTATGATACTGGGACAGTAGACCTATACCAGGTATGGTTATGATACTGGGACAGTAGACCAGGTATGGTTATGGGACAGTATACCTATACCAGGTGTGGTTATGATACTGGGACAGTATACCTATACCAGGTGTGGTTATGATACTGGGACAGTATACCTATACCAGGTGTGGTTATGATACTGGGACAGTATACCTATACCAGGTATGGTTATGATACTGGGACAGTAGAACCAGTATGGTTATGATACTAGTAGACCAGGTATGGTTATGATACTGGGACAGTAGACCAGGTGTGGTTATGATACTGGGACAGTAGACCAGGTGTGGTTATGATACTGAGACAGTAGACCAGGTGTGGTTATGATACTGGGACAGTAGACCAGGTATGGTTATGATACTGAGACAGTAGACCAGGTGTGGTTATGATACTGGGACAGTAGACCAGGTGTTTATGATACTGGACAGTAGACCAGGTGTGGTTATGATACTGGGACAGTAGACCAGGTGTGGTATGATACTAGTAGACCAGGTATGGTTATGATACTGGGACAGTAGAACCAGGTGTGGTTTATGATCTGGGACAGTAGACCAGGTGTGGTTATTATACTAGTAGACCAGGTATTGTTATGATACTGGGACAGTATACCAGGTGTGGTTATGATACTGGGAAAGTAGACCAGGTAGGGTTATGATACTGGGACAGTAGACCAGGTATGGTTATGATACTGGGACAGTAGACCAGTATGGTTATGATACTGGGACAGTAGAACCAGGTGTGGTTTTGATACGGGACAGTAGACCAGGTATGGTTTAGATACTGGGACTAGACCAGGTATGGTTATGATACTGGTACATATACCAGGTTGGTTATGATACTGGGACAGTAGACCAGGTATGGTTATGATACTGGGACAGTAGACCGGGTATGGTTTATGATACTGGGACAGTAGACCTATCC